>NC_079197.1:6125959-6155959 GCF_029499605.1 Hyla sarda | reverse complement strand
ATCAGCACCGATGAGGGATTCACCAATAAGGGAACCATTGATCAGGACCGATGAGGGATTCACCAATGAGGGAACCATCCATTAGGACTGATGAGGGATTCACCAATGGGGGAACCATCCATCAGGACCGATGAGGGATTCACCAATGAAGGAACCAGCGATCAGGACTGATGAGGGATTCACCAATGAGGGAACCACTGATCAGGACCGATGAAGCGGCCAATGATCAGGACCTATGAGGAAGCCACCGATCAGGACTGATGAGGGATTCCCTAATAAGGGACCCACCGATCAGGACCTGTGATGGAGCCATTGATCAAAATTAAGAAAGGAGCTACTGATCAAGACCACCCTATTAGTCAGAGCAGGGGGGCTCTAGGTCTGATTGACCATGCGTATACAATGTCCCATTAATTTTAATGGGCGCTACTTTCATTGGCAGGTGCCCGGGCAGCACTCCCTTCCTGTGATCACATAGGGTCCCCTCATGGCCACAGGTATTTCTGCCGCATTTGTTGGGGGAGGCAGCGATTGGCTTAGAAAGGAAACTTTTCTGCGGTGAGTCAGAGAAGGCGCAGAACCTGTTCTGTGTATTATGGCCGCCTGCGTCCCGGCTGTTTATTTAGCTTATGTGGATATGTTTCTCTGGGCTTCCTTGTCCCGGCTCAGCTGCTGGATCAGGAAGGGCTTGTTTCTTCCTGCTGCCCTCCCCTACAGGTCCTGCAGATGATTATTATTGGGGACATTTACTTTACGTGTAACTTATACTTAAGAGAATAGGCACTTTTGTTAACTCCTGAGAGGCTGCATAGAGATAGAGGATGTGTTCCCTTCTACAGATATTATCTAATCGGGCATTAACTATTCCGATCAGGGTGTCTTAGTCCTGGTATATAATGGGCCCCTTGCTTGGTACCCCTGTGTTAGCTATGGCATATGTTTTGGTGCTGGACTATTGGGCAGCCTGACTTGGCTTATAACAAATTTGGGAAGTGGGATTTGCACCTTACAGTCTGAATTGGTTAGAGGTGCCCTATGTCTAGCTTGGGTGACCAGAACGGGTGGTTCTATTACAGTATATACCGTGCCTCGCAGTTCTATTACAGTATATACCGTGCCTCGCAGTTCTATTACAGTATATACCGTGCCCGCAGTTCTATTACAGTATATACCGTGCCTCGCAGTTCTATTACAGTATATACCGTGCCCGCAGTTCTATTACAGTATATACCGTGCCTCGCAGTTCTATTACAGTATATACCGTGCCTCGCAGTTCTATTACAGTATATACCGTGCCTCGCAGTTCTATTACAGTATATACCGTGCCTCGCAGTTCTATTACAGTATATACCGTGCCTCGCAGTTCTATTACAGGATATACCGTGCCCCGCAGTTCTATTACAGGATATACCGTGCCCCGCAGTTCTATTACAGGATATACCGTGCCTCGCAGTTCTATTAGTGTATATACCGTGCCCCGCAGTTCTATTACAGTATATACCGTGCCCCGCAGTTCTATTACAGTATATACCGTGCCCCGCAGTTCTATTACAGTATATACCGTGCCCCGCAGTTCTATTAGTGTATATACCGTGCCCCGCAGTTCTATTACAGTATATACCATGCCCCGCAGTTCTATTACAGTATATACCATGCCCCGCAGTTCTATTACAGTATATACCGTGCCCCGCAGTTCTATTACAGTATATACCGTGCCCCGCAGTTCTATTACAGTATATACCGTGCCCCGCAGTTCTATTACAGTATATACCGTGGCCCGCAGTAGGGGGATGCTTCTTCAATAGGTGCTGCGGCATTGGCTGACATGTTGGCTATCATGGCTTTCAGCGACATAGTGCTGTCAACCAGTTTTCAAGGCATGTTGAGAGTTGTAGTTTTGGGTTGAAGGTTTGGGGACACTGCTATAGAGGGCATCTGGTATCAGCTCCTTTTCATCCAGGGCAGTGATCCCCCCCCAAACATTGGTTCCCCAATCGCTGCAAAACTACAACTCCCAGCATGCCCAGACAGCCAACCACCAGTTTTGTGACAGCTGGTGGTCCACAGTTTGGAGACAACTGCCCTATACCCCAGTGTTTACAAACCAGTGTGAATCCAGCCGTTGCAAAACTACAACTCCCAGCATGCCCGAACAGCCAACAGCTATGCAGGGAGCAGTGGTTTTGCAGAAGCTGGGGGGGGGGGGGGGGGGCACATTTTAGGGATTGCTGCTTTAGGGCATGTTTGGGGCCCAGTGGTAGGAGAGATGCAGGTTTGGTAACACTACTATAGGGTGTTGCCCAGTATGGTCTCCTCTCTGGGCGTCCAGGCCTCGATGCCCGTATCTCTCAGCTCCCATCCCGGTGACGTCTTGGCATGGCGGCATTGTTTTGTTATTCTCCCACGGCCGGGGCCTCAGCTGAACCATTAGTCACAGGCTGTCAGTTTTGAGGGATTTTACTTATAAATTCATGCCGGATTCTCACAGTCTCCATGTTCCTTCCTGTTTAACATCAGTCCATTGTCTCCGCATAAATTGGCATTTTCCCCTGTTCCTGTGCATGATGTTATAAAGGCTGGCAGCGCCCATGTTATTGGAAGGATATTGCAGCTCACAGTTTCCAAGGAATCGACCTGAAAATCTTCCTGCTAGATAGCCGAAAATTCCCCTCTAAATAGAAGTCCTTGAGTCGTCCTGTGGGGTTGTATTCTGCTGGAATGATCTATGATGGGTAACTAGCTTAAAGGGGATCTCTTTGGACTATGCCCGCCTACTAGATGGGTACCTTCATATTAGAAAGTAGCCCCCTGTTGCTGTGATTGGCTGTTATGTATACAGAAACCTGGCATTAGATTTTCACTTTCCTTAGAGCGCCCTCACAGGGAAAATGAAGAATTACCCGGTGCCCATACAAATCAGTATATTGTCTGCAGATTTAAAGGGGTACTCACCTGGAAACCATTTCTTTTTTAAATCAACCGGTGCCAGAATGTTAAACATATTTGTAATTTACTTCTATTAAAAAATCTTAAAGAGGTATTCCAGGAAAAAACTTTTTTTTTTTTAGATCAACTGGCTCCAGAAAGTTAAACAGATTTGTAAATTATTTCTATAAAAAAAAATCTTAATCCTTCCAATAATTATCAGCTGCTGAAGTTGAGTTGTTCTTTTCTGTCTAAGTGCTCTCTGATGACACCTGTCTTGGGAGCTGTCCAGCGTAGAAGCAAATTCCCATAGCAAACCTATTCTGCTCTTTGCAGTTCCTATGGGAATTTGCTTCTACTCTGGACAGCTCCCGAGACATGTGTCATCAGAGAGCACTTAGACAGAAAAGAACTACTCAACCTCAGCAACTCATAAGTACTGAAAGGATTAAGATGTTTTAATAGATGTAATTTACAAATCTGTTTAACTTTCTGGAGCCGGTTTTCTATGGGGATTTTCTCCTGCTCTGGACAGTTCCTAAAATGGACAGAGGTGTCAGCATAGAGCACTGTGGTCCGGCAGAAAGAAAATTCAAATAGAAAAGAACTTTGTCTGCAACATACAGCAGCTGATAAGTACTGGAAGGATTAAGATTTTTAATTATAAGTAAATTGCAAATTTGTTTAACTTTCTGGCACCAGTTGATTAAAAAAAATAAAAATAAATGTTTTCCAGTGGAGTACCCCTTTAACTTCAGCATGGTAATCAAAATCTGCAACAAATATGCAGGATCTGCGTGAACGTATCCTAATAGGATAAACGTAATTCCTAAACTAGACAACCTATTTAAAGACTATTTAACTTTTGCACCAAATGTTTTATTCTTCTAATGGGTCTAAAATTTTATAAAATAAAGCAAATATTCTTAAACCACCCACTATTTTGTATATAGCTCTAGTGCAGTGGTCTCCAACCTGCGGACCTCCAGATGTTGCAAAACTACAACTCCCATCACATAACGTTAGTACAACTAAACACATGGTAGCAAGGTGCTCAATGTAATATATATATATCTATGTAATAGTATAACAATAATAGAAAGTCTCTAAAATCGAGTACAAAAATACAGAAATAATTAGCAAGTATATCTGCCAAAAGACATAAAATGCACCCTGCCTTGACACCTCACCTTAGCCCCAAACGCGTTTTCACACTTGCTTCCTCAGGGGGTGCCCCCTGAGGAAGCAAGTGTGAAAACGCTTTCTCAGATTGCTGTAGTAACTTGGCAAATAGGCAAACAGCAGAACACAACACTATGGAAAGTATAAGTATTGCCGCTCCTATTTGTGCGTTGCGTGCCATATATTAAAGCACATGAAAAGCTTCTTCACGGTCTCTTAACGTGTTCGTTTTGTGGTTACGTGAGGCTCTGCATTCATTGGTCTTTATTCTTACAGTAGAGAAGTCATTAATTATAACTTTTTTTGAATTGGGACATTTAAACTTGCACTTTTTTTTTTTTCCCAATCTTAATTTAGTAGGAGTCGGAGTCGGTGCATTGTTTGCCGACTCCGACTCCAGGTACCCAAAATTTCGTCCGACTCCTCGACTCCGACTCCACAGCCCTGGTGACCACTGTATAGCCTTTCTCAGATTGCTGTAGTAACTTGGCAAATAGGACAGATCTGCCTATAGAGGATGTGTATAGCTTCTGTAATGCAAGTGTGAACATAGCCTTACTCCTGCCTGCACCTTAGTGAACGTGTAGAAGAATCATGGGAGAGACAGGCGTGACTGCAGCCTCAGACTTCACAGGGCTTGTTTGTGTCTGTAACCATGGAAACGCATTGCTCTATATAGGGGCTGTATACATAAGGCAGTAACTGAGGTAACTGGCCCAGATTTCGTAAAAATAGTCAGTGGTTTGGACTATTTTTCTAAGGTGTATGGCGGCCTCCGGACCCAGATGATGTCTGTTGGGGGAAGGTTTGACCATGCTGGATTTTTACCACCCGACCCTTTTGTTCTTATCGGTACAAGCTGCTGCCTGGCTGCGTCTTTCCTCTTCACTTCCCATGAATGTTCAGCTTTGCCGAGCGTTCGTGTGTACGGGGAGGTCAGGAAAAGTACGAGCATTCAGCCCACAGTTATTGAAAATGTACGTCCATCCAAATAAAGGGGTATGAAGAAATTATGGCCGAACCCTCCAAAAAAGCTCTGGGAGGGCTGGGTGAGGGTTGGGGTAAAATGAATGTACAGTGGTCCCTCAAGTTACAATGTTAATTGGTTCCAGGACGACCATTGTATGTTGAAACCATTGTATGTTGAGGCCAGAACTCTATGGAAACCTGGGAATTGGTTCTAAAGCCATAAAAATGTCATCCAATAATAGGAAAAAGGGAGGATTAAAGAAAAATAAGTAGATAACTAATACAGATAAAGCAAATCCTTACATATAAAAGTAAGAAAGATCTGCTGGGAGCTGTAAATCACTGTCTATGTCAGTGTTTCCCAACCAGGGTGCCTCCAGCTGTTGCAAAACTACAACTCCCAGCATGCCCGGACAGCGGTTGGCATGCTGGGAGTTGTAGTTTTGCACTAAAAAAGCTCTTGCCCTTGCATCAGGTCTTAAACTGTGATTTGTCTGTCTTCGGCTGTCCGAGCATGCTGGGAGTTGTAGTTTTGCAACAGCTTGAGGCACCCTGGCTAGGAAACACTGCCCTAAAGTCATATATGCTGGAGATTTGTGATTTTTCTATAGAGAGCTGTTCACACTGGTGTCGGGCGATATTAAAAGATGTATTTCCCGTTATATGCCGGATCCATACCCTGGATATTTGCCGTCTGATTAACGATCCTAATAATAATAATAATAATTGCTATTGATTGCGATGATGTGCTTCACCAATTCCACCGGCTTTACCGAATTTGCTTATTCCAGTGCAACGATATTGTCCGATATCCATTGCGGATGGCGTCTGAATTTCGTTTTTTCCTATTCTTGTACGCGATGTACCACCATCATCCTCCTCTTACACTTACTATGAGGCAATGGGATCTGAATGGCGTTTTTTCCTATTCTTGTACGCGATGTACCACCATCATCCTCCTCTTACACTTACTATGAGGCGGATGGCGTCTGAATTTAGTTTTTTCCTATTCTTGTACGCGATGTACCACCATCATCCTCCTCTTACACTTACTATGAGGCGGATGGCGTCTGAATGGCGTTTTTTCCTATTCTTGTACGCTGTGTACCACCATCATCCTCCTCTTACACTTACTATGAGGCGATGGGATCTGAATTTCGTTTTTTCCTATTCTTGTACGCGATGTACCACCATCATCCTCATCTTACACTTACTATGAGGCGGTGGGATCTGAATTTCGTTTTTTCCTATTCTTGTACGCTGTGTACCACCATCATCCTCATCTTACACTTACTATGAGGCGGATGGCGTCTGAATGGCGTTTTTTCCTATTCTTGTACGCTGTGTACCACCATCATCCTCCTCTTACACTTACTATGAGGTGGATGGCGTCTGAATGGCGTTTTTCCTATTCTTGTACGCTGTGTACCACCATCATCCTCATCTTACACTTACTATGAGGCGGATGGCGTCTGAATTTCGTTTTTTCCTATTCTTGTACGCGATGTACCACCATCATCCTCCTCTTACACTTACTATGAGGCGGATGGCGTCTGAATGGCGTTTTTTCCTATTCTTGTACGCGATGTACCACCATCATCCTCCTCTTACACTTACTATGAGGCGGTGGGATCTGAATGGCGTTTTTTCCTATTCTTGTACGCGATGTACCACCATCATCCTCCTCTTACACTTACTATGAGGCGGTGGGATCTGAATGGCGTTTTTTCCTATTCTTGTACGCTGTGTACCACCATCATCCTCCTCTTACACTTACTATGAGGCGGTGGGATCTGAATGGTGTTTTTCCTATTCTTGTACGCGATGTACCACCATCATCCTCCTCTTACACTTACTATGAGGCGATGGGATCTGAATGACGTTTTTTCCTATTCTTGTACGCGATGTACCACCATCATCCTCCTCTTACACTTACTATGAGGCGGATGGCGTCTGAATGGCGTTTTTCCTATTCTTGTACGCGATGTACCACCATCATCCTCCTCTTACACTTACTATGAGGCGATGGGATCTGAATGGCGTTTTTCCTATTCTTGTACGCTGTGTACCACCATCATCCTCCTCTTACACTTACTATGAGGCGGTGGGATCTGAATGGCGTTTTTTCCTATTCTTGTACGCGATGTACCACCATCATCCTCATCTTACACTTACTATGAGGCGGATGGCGTCTGAATGGCGTTTTTTCCTATTCTTGTACGCTGTGTACCACCATCATCCTCCTCTTACACTTACTATGAGGCGGTGGGATCTGAATGGCGTTTTTTCCTATTCTTGTACGCTGTGTACCACCATCATCCTCATCTTACACTTACTATGAGGCGGTGGGATCTGAATTTCGTTTTTTCCTATTCTTGTACGCTGTGTACCACCATCATCCTCCTCTTACACTTACTATGAGGCGATGGGATCTGAATGGCGTTTTTTCCTATTCTTGTACGCTGTGTACCACCATCATCCTCCTCTTACACTTACTATGAGGCGATGGGATCTGAATGGCGTTTTTTCCTATTCTTGTACGCTGTGTACCACCATCATCCTCCTCTTACACTTACTATGAGGCGATGGGATCTGAATGGCGTTTTTTCCTATTCTTGTACGCTGTGTACCACCATCATCCTCCTCTTACACTTACTATGAGGCGGATGGCGTCTGAATGGCGTTTTTTTCCTATTCTTGTACGCTGTGTACCACCATCATCCTCCTCTTACACTTACTATGAGGCGATGGGATCTGAATGGCGTTTTTCCTATTCTTGTACGCTATGTACCACCATCATCCTCATCTTACACAAACTATGAGGCGGATGGCGTCTGAATGGCGTTTTTCCTATTCTTGTACGCTGTGTACCACCATCATCCTCATCTTACACTTACTATGAGGCAATGGGATCTGAATGGCGTTTTTTCCTATTCTTGTACGCGATGTACCACCATCATCCTCCTCTTACACTTACTATGAGGCGATGGGATCTGACAGGTTTTTCCGCCATTCACTGACAGGTAAGTGCTTTATGGCCGGACCGTCACCCTTTGGGGCCGCAGTAAGGACAAGGCCTCGGCCGCTCCCAGCAGGGATTCCTCATCCCTCCCAACCAGTCCGACCCGTCCGTCCCCTTGTGTCACTTTTATGGTAACTGCGCTGTTTATGTGGTTTACATGAAATCTCCAAGGACACCTTTCTTTATTTTTACGTTCAGGTATTTGACAGGCGACATTTCTGACATTCCTCCCGGGCACCTGTCCAGAAGTATTGCGCATTTCCATGTGTCCGAGAAGCCGCCGTACACCCATTGCATCTAACACTAGGACCTTACACCTATTTATTTTCTCTCCACATGGGCCATTATTTAGTGCAGGGTATTGCTCTCTGTTATCAGCCACTTCACACTCTTGTGTGGTGTAGTAACCTCCCTGCCAGCTGTTGCCATACTACAACTCCCAGCATGCCCAGACAGACTTTGGATATCCAGACAACCATCTTTGACAGTGTTTCCCAAGCAGGGTGCTACCAGCATGCCCGGACAGCTGGGAGTTATAGTTTTGCAACAGCTGATGGCACCGTGGTTAGGAAACACTGCTCTTTGGGTTAAAAGGCTGATAAATTTACCTGAGCTGATACACTGTAATAAACTATCAGCCTTTTAAAGGGGTATTCCAGGAAAAAACTCTTTCTATATATATATATATATATATATATATATATGCGCTCCAGAAAGTTAAACAGATTTTTAAATTACTTCTATTAAAAAAAATCTTAATCCTTTCAGTACTTATGAGCTTCTGAAGTTAAGGTTGTTCTTTTCTGTCTAAGTCCTCTCTGATGACACGTGTCTCGGGAACCGCCCAGTTTAGAAGAGGTTTGCTATGGGGATTTGCTTCTAAACTGGGCTGTTCCCGAGACAAGTGTCATCAGAGAGCACTTAGACAGAAAAGAACAACTCAACTTTAGAAGCTCATAAGTACAGAAAGGATTAAGATTTTTTAATAGAAGTAATTTACACATCTTTTTTATCTTTCTGGAGCCAGTTGATATATAAAAAAAAAAGGTTTTTCCTGGATAAACCCTTTAACTCGCAGAGCTGTGTTTCCCAACCAGTGTGCCTCCAGCTGTTGAGTAACTACAACTACCAGCATCCCCAGAGAGCCAAAGTGTGGACACTGGTTAGGAAACACTGCTGTAAAGATAACTAGTCTGGTATAATGCAACAGCTCAAGCTTGTTACAGTGTATCAGCGCAGGTAAATGTATGAGCCTTTTAACTGAGAAGTGTTTCCCAACTGGGGTGGCTCCAACCATTACAAAACTACAACTCCCAGCACGCCCAGACAGACTTTAAACAGTGTTTCCCAACAAGTGTGCCTCCAGCTGTTGCAAAACTGCAACTCTCCGCCTTTGGCTGTCTGGGCATGCTGGGAGTTGTAGTTTTGCCACAGGAGGCACCCTGCTTTGGAAACACTGTCGCAGAGGATTGTCTGGGCATGCTGGGAGTTGTAGTTATGCAACAGCCAGCACCCTGGTTGGAAATCATTGCTCTATGGAGACACTTACATCAGGGTACTAGCCCTTTAAAGGGGTATTTCAGGAAAAAACTTTTTTTATATATATCAACTGGCTCCAGAAAGTTAAACAGATTTGTAAATTACTTCTATTAAAAAATCTTAATCCTCTTAATCAGTACTTATGAGCTGCTGAAGTTAAGGTTGTTTTTTTCTGTATAAGTGCTCTCTGATGACACGTGTCTCGGGAAACGCCCAGTTTAGAAGAGGTTTGCTATGGGGATTTGCTTCTAAACTGGGCGGTTCCCGAGACACGTGTCATCAGAGAGGATTTAGACAGAAAAGAACAACTTTAACTTCAGAAGCTCATAAGTACTGAAAGGATTAAGATTTTTTAATAGAAGTAATTTACAAATCTGTTTAACTTTCTGGACCCAGTTGATATATGAAAAAACTTTTTTTCCTGGAATACCCCTTTAAGGGTAGATTTATTTAATATCGTTCTATATTTCAATGCCTGGTAGTTTATGGCTTTGTCCATTAGGCTCTTATCTGGCTATTATCTGCCTTGCGCTCTATTACCGGAGTGTGCCGCCTGCCAGTCATAGACTTTATGGTTATATATCGTCCATTGAATGAGGAGATTAATCTGTACTAATGTCTATGGAGCGTTTCGTAAACTGACACACTGTAACGAACTGTAGGACTGGTTTTAAGCCTCCATTAAAGGCCGGATTAGAAAAACATAAATTGCTTTCTTACAAAAACAGCGCCAGCCCTGCCCTCAGGTTGTGTGGGGTATTACATCTATGCTCCAATTAATGGAACTGAGCTGCAATACCACAAACAAACTGAGGACAGGTGTGGTGCTGTTTCTTGAAGAAAACCCATTTAACTTGAATGTGGACATTTACTGACTGCAAGCAGAGATATTGGAAATGGTGAGGGATTCCCAACACAACGTTATAGGATACTAAGAAGAGGGACACTTAAAGGGGTATTCCAGGGAAAAACTTTTTTTTTATATATCAACTGGCTCCAGAAAGTTATACAGATTTGTAAATTACTTCTATTAAAAAATCTTAATCCTTTCAGTACTTATGAGCTTTTGAAGTTCAGGTTGTTCTTTTCTGTCTAAGTGCCCTCTGATGACACCTGTCTCGGGAAACGCCCAGTTTAGAAGCAAATCCCCATAGCAAACCTCTTCTATACTGGGCGTTTCCCGAGACAGGTGTCATCAGAGAGGATTTAGACAGAAAAGAACAACCTTAACTTCAGAAGCTCATAAGTACTGAAAGGATTAACATTTTTTAATAGAAGTAATTTACAAATCTGTTTCACTTTCTGGAGCCAGTTGATATATATAAAAAAGTTTTTTCCTGGAATACCCCTTTTAAAGACTTATTGTGTGGCAGTGTTTCCTTTTCCATGCAGGGAGCCTCCAGCTGTTGCAAAACTACAACTCCCAGCATGCCCGGACAGCCGTTGGCTGTCCGGGCATGCTGGGAGTTGTAGTTTTATAACAGCTGGAGGCACACTGGTTGGAAAAACACTGTCACAAAGGATTGTCTGATCTGGCTATCCAAAGGCTATTTGGGCATGCTGGGCATTATAGTACTGTTATATATGGAGAGATGACACCATACGTCTATTAGATCCGAGCTGTTATGTCAGGAGCCATGCAGGGGGCTCACATTACACAATCCCATTAATGTCTATCAGCCTCCTGGGTGCTGGACGAACCCCTGGTAACACGTGGGCACTCCAGGCTTAAAGGGGTACTCCGGTGGAAAACAATTTATTTAAAATCAACTGGTGCCAGAAAGTTTTACAAACAGATTTGTAAATGGCTTCTATTAAAAAATCTTAATCCTTCTAGTACTTATCAGCTGTGGTTTACTACAGAGAAAGTTCTTTTCTTTTTGAATTTCTTTTTTGTCTGTCCACAGTGCTCTCTGCTGACACCTCTGTCCGTGTCAGGAACTGCCCAGAGCAGGAGCAAATCCCCATAGCAAACCTCTCCTGCTATGGACAGAGGTGTCAGTAGAGAGCACTGTGGTCAGACAGAAAATAAATTAAAAAAGAAAAGAACTTTCTCTGTAGTAAACAGCAGCTGATAAGTACTGGAAGGATTACAATTTTTTAATAGAAGCGATTTACAAATCTGTTTAACTTTCTGGCACTAGTTGATTTAAAATTGTTTTCCACCGGAGTACCCCTTTAACGGAAGCAGTGATGTGGTGGGAAGTGAGGACAGGATTTTATGTACCATCTTTGGGTGCGTTCACACGCTATTTGTTTTTGTGGGTTTTTGGTTGCGTATTTGAAAGTGGGCGGGCTCTTTTCTTGGCTGTCCACAGCAGATTTTCCACGGAGGAATTTACGCTGCGGAAAATCTGCCGCAAGCCCCATTGAAGTCAGTAGGGACTGCGATGGATTTTCCGCAGCGTAAATTCCGCCGTGGAAAATCTGCTACAGACAACAGAGAAGAGCCCGCCCACTTTCAAATATGCAGCGGAAAACCCGCAAGAACAAATAGCGCGTGAACGCACCCTTAATGTGTTTTTTTTTCTCATTTGTATGAAGAGGTGGGATATGATGGCTGAGATACATAAGGTTTTATATGCTGCATGTGGGAAAGGTTTATTCCTTTATTACATATATATTTATTTAGCTTTAGACTAGTATATAAATTCCTCATCTGATCATTAATCTGCACCCCATCTAGTGCCCATAAGTGGTACTGCACTAGTCCATCCCATTGGGAGATCTAGTACAGTTTTGGACCCGGGCTGGTGATTGTTAGCTCTTTTGGTTGTAGGGAGGCCGGGGTTAATATCTACCCTCATGTAGACGTTGCGTCTATCTCAGATGCCCTGACTGAAGTACTCGCCCTAGGGTGTGTGTTAAACGTCCACAACCCGTGGCACAACTATGACTCTGTGACTGTCAGGGCCTACTTGGGGGGGCAACACTGGTGTAAGGTATGTTTGCTGGAATGGCATGCTGAGTGTTGTAGTGCTGCAGCAGCTGGAGGTTGGGGATCACTGCTTTAGGGCTCATCACAGGAAAGAGTTTTCCCTTAGAAAATCCTTTGACTGTCAGAGCTTGCTGGGAGTTGTAGTGTTGCAACTGCTGAGGAGCAACAGGTTAGGGATCACTGTTTTAGGGTAAATTTGCTGGCAGAGCATGCTGGGAGTTGTAGTTTTGCAACAGCTGTTGATGCCGTGTTGGGGATCACTGCTTTAGGGCAAGTCGCATGAAAGATTTTAACCATAGAAAATCCTGTTTGTCAGAGCACGATGGGAGTTGTAGTTTTGCAACAACTGGAGGGGTCACAGGTTGGACAGCACTTTTTTTAAGGCATGTTCGCTTGCATGGCATGCTGAGAGTTGTAGTGTTGCAACTGGTGACGGACCACAGGTTGGGGGAATCACTGATTAGGGCTTATTTGCTGTCAGGGCATGCTGAGAGTTGTAGTTGTGCGACAGCTGGGGGGGGGCACAGGTCATGCAGCACTATTTTAAGGCATATTTGTTGGCATGGCATGCTGAGAGTTGTAGTTGTGCAACAGCTGGGGGGGGCACAGGTCATGCAGCACTATTTTAAGGCATGTTTGTTGGCATGGCATGCTGAGAGTTGTAGTTGTGCAACAGCTGGGGGGGGGCACAGGTCATGCAGCACTATTTTAAGGCATATTTGTTGGCATGGCATGCTGAGAGTTGTAGTTGTGCAACAGCTGGGGGGGGCACAGGTCATGCAGCACTATTTTAAGGCATGTTTGTTGGCATGGCATGCTGAGAGTTGTAGTTGTGCGACAGCTGGGGGGGGGCACAGGTCATACAGCACTATTTTAAGGCATATTTGTTGGCATGGTATGCTGAGAGTTGTAGTTGTGCAACAGCTGGGGGGGGGCACAGGTCATGCAGCACTATTTTAAGGCATATTTGTTGGCATGGCATGCTGAGAGTTGTAGTTGTGCAACAGCTGGGGGGGGCACAGGTCATGCAGCACTATTTTAAGGCATGTTTGTTGGCATGGCATGCTGAGAGTTGTAGTTGTGCAACAGCTGGGGGGGGGGCACAGGTCATGCAGCACTATTTTAAGGCATATTTGTTGGCATGGCATGCTGAGAGTTGTAGTTGTGCAACAGCTGGGGGGGCACAGGTCATGCAGCACTATTTTAAGGCATGTTTGTTGGCATGGCATGCTGAGAGTTGTAGTTGTGCAACAGCTGGGGGGGGGCACAGGTCATGCAGCACTATTTTAAGGCATGTTTGTTGGCATGGCATGCTGAGAGTTGTAGTTGTGCAACAGCTGGGGGGGGCACAGGTCATGCAGCACTATTTTAAGGCATGTTTGTTGGCATGGCATGCTGAGAGTTGTAGTTGTGCAACAGCTGGGGGGGGCACAGGTCGTGCAGCACTATTTTAAGGCATGCTGAGGTGACGGACCACAGGTTGGGAGAATCACTGTTTAGGGCATTTTTGCTGTCCAGGCATGCTGGGAGTTGTAGTTTTGTAACAGCCGGAGGCACCCTATTTGGGAAACACTGCTCTAGTGCAGTGGTCTCCAGCTTGTGGTCCCCCAGATGTTGCAAGCCTGTCAGGGCATGCTGGGAGTTGTAGTTTGGTAACAGCTGGAGGGCTGCAGGTTGGGGATCACTGCATTAGGATAAGTGACAGCAGCGGCAGACAGTGTGGATGCTCTGTGACGTGATGGGTGTTGTAGTCTCCGCTCTCCACCTGTGCGTTCCTTTGTGTCGGTGTAATCCCAGGATCACGTACAGTGTTTACCGTCCCGCCGGCTGCAGCTTATTCTGTAGGAACAATGCGTGTGGCTTCCCCTCCCCGCGATGCGCTAATAACAGAGCGGACGATAAACTCTTGGCTAATTGTAGGGTTCAGCGGCGGCGGCGGGATTATTATCTGATTAACGGATCATCCTCCGAAACAAAGGGGGGATCAGGGGAGACCAATGTGTTGTGTGTAATGCTGCTATGGATGACAAGAGATACTCCCATTCCTATAACCCAACTCTCCCAGTCTCAGATCATAAGTGATAATCCAGCTTTCCCCATTATTACAACATGCTATCACTCAGCTTTCCCAATCTCGTAAAATATGTTTTGAAAGAGCTGGCGGCATATGGTTGGGAAACACTGAGTTGGAAGAGTGTTTTCCAACTAGTGTGTCTGCAGCTGTTGCAAAACTACAACTTCCAGCATGCCCGGACAGCCAAAGGCTGTCCTGGCATGCTGGGAGTTGTAGTTTTTCAACATCTGGTGGTCAACCGTTCGGAGACAACTGCCCTGTACCCCATTGTTTCCAAACCAGTGTATATCCAGCTGTTGCAAAACTACAACGCCCAGCATGCCAGGACAGCCAAAGGCTGTCCGGGCATGCTGGGAGTTGTAGTTTTGCAACAGCTGGTGGCCCACACTATGGCAACAATTGCTTAAAAATCCAACGGCTGTCTGGGCATGCTGGGAGTTGTAGTTTTGCAACAGCTGGCGGCCCACACTATGGCAACAACTGCTTTTAAATTTCAACGGCTGTCTGGGCATGCTGGGAGTTGTAGTTCTGTAACAGCTGATGGTCCACAATTTGAAGACAACCGCTCTTTACCCCAGTGAAACTACAACTGCCAGCATGCCCAATCAGCCGTGGCTATATGGCAGTTTTTTCCAACCAGTGTGTATCCAGCTGTGCTGGATCCAGAGAACTGCTGTCTAGACATGCTGGGAGTTGTAGTTATGGGACACCTGGTGGTCCACAGTTTGAAGACAACTGCCCTATACCCCAATATTTCCAAACTAGTGCATTGCCGTTAGCTGTCCGGGCATACTGGGAGTTGTAGTTTTGCAACAGCTGGTGGTCCACAGTTTTGGGACAACTGTCCTCTACTCCAAACCAATGTATATCCAGCTGTTGCAAAACTACAAATCCCAGCAGCCCCAGACAGCCAGTAGCTGTCTGGGCATGCTGGGATTTGTAGTTTAGCAACCGCTGGTGGTCCACTGTTTGGTGACAACTGCCTTATACCCAGTGTGTATCCAGCTGTTGCAAAACTACAATTCCTGGCATGCCTTCCTGTCCGGGTATGCTGGGAGTTGTAGTTTTGCAACAGCTGCAGGACGACAGTTTGGAGACCACCTCTTTAGTGACCCCCCAGCAGTGATTTCATATATCTGAGCCATAACAAGCACAGCCACCATGACTGCTCTCACATGGCTCTCCAATGAATATGCAGCAGCTCAGGAGCCTGGTAAAGCTGGGTTTGTCGGCTTTATGGCCCACGTGGTGTCCTTTTTGGCTCCAGAAGCCACAAAACACTTAACCAGTAAGTGTAAAGCAAGGTCACCGAGCAGATATCTCTGTATGGTTAAACTGTACCGCGCGTATCCGAGCATTAGACTGATAATCCGCTTATAGATCTGGGCCGACGATAATGATCCTGCAGCTACTGGAACTTTCCGCTCTGTAAGCAGGCATGATGGGGGTGGTAGTGTCGTGTGGTTACATTACATGATGGGGGTGGTAGTGTCGTGTGGTTACATTACATGATGGGGGTGGTAGTGTCGTGTGGTTACATTACATGATGGGGGTGGTAGTGTCGTGTGGTTACATTACATGATGGGGGTGGTAGTGTCGTGTGGTTACATTACATGATGGGGGTGGTAGTGTCGTGTGGTTACATTACATGATGGGGGGTGGTAGTGTCGTGTGGTTACATTACATGATGGGGGTGGTAGTGTCGTGTGGTTACATTACATGATGGGGGTGGTAGTGTCGTGTGGTTACATTACATGATGGGGGTGGTAGTGTCGTGTGGTTACATTACATGATGGGGGTGGTAGTGTCGTGTGGTTACATTACATGATGGGGGTGGTAGTGTCGTGTGGTTACATTACATGATGGGGGTGGTAGTGTCGTGTGGTTACATTACATGATGGGGGTGGTAGTGTCGTGTGGTTACATTACATGATGGGGGTGGTAGTGTCGTGTGGTTACATTACATGATGGGGGTGGTAGTGTCGTGTGGTTACATTACATGATGGGGGTGGTAGTGTCGTGTGGTTACATTACATGATGGGGGGTGGTAGTGTCGTGTGGTTACATTACATGATGGGGGTGGTAGTGTCGTGTGGTTACATTACATGATGGGGGTGGTAGTGTCGTGTGGTTACATTACATGATGGGGGTGGTAGTGTCGTGTGGTTACATTACATGATGGGGGTGGTAGTGTCGTGTGGTTACATTACATGATGGGGGTGGTAGTGTCGTGTGGTTACATTACATGATGGGGGTGGTAGTGTCGTGTGGTTACATTACATGATGGGGGTGGTAGTGTCGTGTGGTTACATTACATGATGGGGGTGGTAGTGTCGTGTGGTTACATTACATGATGGGGGTGGTAGTGTCGTGTGGTTACATTACATGATGGGGGTGGTAGTGTTGTGTGGTTACATTACATGATGGGGGTGGTAGTGTCGTGTGGTTACATTACATGATGGGGGTGGTAGTGTTGTGTGGTTACATTACATGATGGGGGTGGTAGTGTTGTGTGGTTACATTACATGATGGGGGTGGTAGTGTCGTGTGGTTACATTACATGATGGGGGTGGTAGTATCGTGTGGTTACATTACATGATGGGGGTGGTAGTGTCGTGTGGTTACATTACATGATGGGGGGTGGTAGTATTGTGTGGTTACATTACATGATGGGGGTGGTAGTATCATGTGGTTACATTACATGATGGGGTGGTAGTGTCGTGTGGTTACATTACATGATGGGGGTGGTAGTGTCGTGTGGTTACATTACATGATGGGGGTGGTAGTGTCGTGTGGTTACATTACATGATGGGGGTGGTAGTGTCGTGTGGTTACATTACATGATGGGGTGGTAGTGTCGTGTGGTTACATTACATGATGGGGGTGGTAGTGTTGTGTGGTTACATTACATGATGGGGGTGGTAGTGTCGTGTGGTTACATTACATGATGGGGGTGGTAGTGTTGTGTGGTTACATTACATGATGGGGGTGGTAGTGTCGTGTGGTTACATTACATGATGGGGGTGGTAGTATCGTGTGGTTACATTACATGATGGGGTGGTAGTGTCGTGTGGTTACATTACATGATGGGGGGTGGTAGTATTGTGTGGTTACATTACATGATGGGGGGGGTAGTATCGTGTGGTTACATTACATGATGGGGGGTGGTAGTATCATGTGGTTACATTACATGATGGGGTGGTAGTGTTAGATACAGTAGCTCAGCAGACACATCTTAGATACACCTCTCACAAGCTGCCGCTGCTCTGCATTTACCATCATTATTTATCAGAATATTTTGTGAAGGGTTAAAGCGATTAGTGTGGAGCCATTGTGGAGCCATTGTGGAGCCATTGTGGAGCCATTGTGGAGATATTTTTGGTCACCAGACGGTCACGTTCTTTTTTTCTGTATTTTTCATTGTTTATATTTAACCATATGTCGATCTGAGAGCCGCGAGACGGTCCTGAAATGATGACTATGCTAAATGTGATTCGTGGCTCGGTCTGTGTCCATGGACTGTGTGTGGGGTAAAGATCTGGGGGGTAACGGCAGCCATATTGGCCTCCTCTTCCCTTGGTTTTAGGGGTCCAGCGTCCTGCCGCTGTAGTACAGAAGATTTTGTGCCTTATATGATCCTCTCCAGTCTGACTAAATCCTTTCATCTGCGCCTCTCATCCCTTCATCCGCGCTCGTCCCCACCGCCCTCTATTACACAGGAGGCCTCGGGGCTGCAGTTTCTTTCCTTCAATTCTAGATTTTTACAATTTTTGCTATAATTTTTGTTTTCTCATTGCTCTGAACTGTAGGTGAAATGTGCCCGTGAGTATTCATTCACCTGCTTTGTGTTACTTGGGAGACTGGGTGACCGCCAATATGGCCGCCCCTTACAGCAGGGGTATCCCACCTTTCCCACACTTTAGAATCAGACTACATTCACTCGTGGCATATTTGTGTTTACAATCTACAGCATTTAAAGTAGCGGATACATTGATTTTTGTTTGTCCCCAAGGCACTAACCCAGTGTGTGCCTGGTGTGTCCAGGCATGCTGGGAGTTGTAGTTTTGCAACAGCTGAGGTCACACACAGGTTTGGAAACTCAGATCTATAGTTTTACTTTTATCACATATAGAAGATGTTGGTTGTTCCACGTCCCCCTCTGGTCCCCATGTATAGTCGGCTGCTCCTTTATGTGTTTCTCATGTATGATCTGATGTTCCTGCAGTATTTTTGTTGTAGTTTTGTAACAGCTGGAGGAACACTGGTTGGGAAACACTGATCTGTAGCATTATTTGCATCACATACAGAAGATGTTGGTTGTTCCAAGTCACTCTTTAGTTCCCATGCATAGTTGGATTGTCCCTTATCTGTTTCTTATGTACAATTTGATCTTTCTGTATGTTCTGATGTCTGCAGTATTTTTGTTGTAACAGCTGGAGGAACACTGGTTGGGAAACGCTGATCTGAAGTGTTATTTTCATCATATAAAGAAGAAATTGGTTGTAATTGGTTGTGATTACCGTATTCAGACGACTCTGTGCTCTTTGCCCGTATGCAGGATTTGCATTGTTAGAATGACCCCAATATTGGTTTTCACTTCTCCAGTTGGGAACGGGGGTGAGAATTGCTGCAAAGCTCAGCAGATTTACCATTCTGGAGCATGGAAAAGCTGGAGGCGCAGCCACAAGTTATATACTATCCACCAAGGACCACTCCGCGTTGCCGGTCTCAGCAGTGTCGCCGCGCCACCCCACAGGCGGTTCCGATAATCAGAGACATTAAAGGCGCCCGGGGAATATTTCCTGTTCCAGAACTCATTACTGATTCACAGAAGATTCCCACAATGAGTTGCTGTTCCCTCCTCAGCCAGACATTGCAGCATCCATTAAAGAAGCACTCCGGGAAATAAGAATTATTATTATTATAATTTTTGTTTGTTTTGCTTATATAGTGCAGCTTAGGCAATTATTAGGGAATTTGTAGAGGTTCTTGTGTATGCCTGGTGCTTACCTGTTTTAATTGATGTGGCAGGCATGGGGTTTTCAGCAATATAGAAGATGTGTATAACTAACTACTTTATATCCTGATCCCATAGAGTTAGCAGCAGTATACAGATAGAGCTGGAGGGGAGGTTTATAACTACTATATATCCTGATCCCATTGAGATAGCAGCAGCAGTATACAGATAGAGCTGGAGGGGAGGTGTATAACTACTAAATATCCTGATCCCATAGAGATAGCAGCAGTATACAGATAGAGCTGGAAGGGAGGTGTATAACTACTATATATCCTGATCCCATAGAGATAGCAGCAGCAGTATACAAATGGAACTGGTGGGGAGGTGTATAGCAACCATATATACTGATCACATAGATATAGCAGCAGTAGCATAGTGATAGAGCTGGAGGGGAGGGGTATAACTACGATATATCCTCAACCCATAGAGAAAGAAGCAGTATACAGATAGAGCTGGAGGGGAGGGGTTTAAATACAATATATATTCTGATTCCATAGAGATAGCAGCAGTATACAGATAGAGCTGGAGGGAATATATAGTAGTTGTACACCCTGATAGAGCTGAAGGGGAGGGGTATAACTACTATACATATACTGATCCCATAGAGATAGCAGCAGTAGTATAGTGATAGAGCTGAAGGGGAGGGGTATAACTACTATACATATACTGATCCCATAGAGATAGCAGCAGTAGTATAGTGATAGAGCTGAAGCGGAGGGGTATAACTACTATACATATACTGATCCCATAGAGATAGCAGTATACAGCTAGAGCTGAAGGGTAGGGGTATAACTACTATACATATACTGATCCCATAGAGATAGCAGGCAGCATCTGATAGGTACTTATGTCATCCTGTAGTTCACAAGAAGTCAGCTGACCACTTCCTCTCACTGTAATTTCCTGTGGGTCATGCTAGTGATCACATGACCCAGTTATGCAAAAAAAAAATGGGGCTTTAGGACCAGTGATGGTGAGGGGGGACGATAGGGGCAATAAAATGAAAACCTTCTGGGCTTCTTTAAAGGAGCCGTCCAGTGAAAACTATATTATCAATGATCTGACCGCTAGGACCCCCGTGATCTCCGAAGCTGGACCCCGGCTCTTAGTGAGGAGCGTGTGCAGTAGATGGCACCCAGTACCCGGCACTATACCCTGTCCTGATTATTGGGGAGGGGGCGGGAATTACCACATCCGAAAGTTGGATACAGATTAACAGTCTGCAGCTGTTTAGTTCTCGCTGATCATTGATCAGTTTGCCTCTCGCTGATCATTGGTCAGTTTGCCTCTCGCTGATCATTGGTCAGTTTGCCTCTCGCTGATCTTTGGTCAGTTTGCCTCTCGCTGATCATTGGTCAGTTTGTCTCTCGCTGATCATTGGTCAGTTTGTCTCTCGCTGATCATTGGTCAGTTTGTCTCTCGCTGATCATTGGTCAGTTTGTCTCTCGCTGATCATTGATCAGTTTGTCTCTCGCTGATCATTGGTCAGTTTGTCTCTCGCTGATCATTGGTCAGTTTGCCTCTTGCTGGTCATTGGTCAGTTCGCCTCTCGCTGGTCAGTGGTCAGTTCGCCTCTCGCTGATCAGTGGTCAGTTCGCCTCTCGCTGATCAGTGGTCAGTTCGCCTCTCGCTGATCAGTGGTCAGTTCGCCTCTCGCTGATCAGTGGTCAGTTCGCCTCTCGCTGATCAGTGGTCAGTTCGCCTCTCGCTGATCAGTGGTCAGTTCGCCTCTCGCTGATCAGTGGTCAGTTCGCCTCTCGCTGATCATTGGTCAGTTTGTCTCGCGCTGATCCTTGGTCAGTTTGTCTCTCGCTGATCTTTCTGTAGTTTCCTCCACTTTCCTGGGTCACGCTCGCTCTACATCATATAATAGGAGGCCGGGCGCTCGCCGCCATCTCAAGTGCTTTTCTCCGTGTCTGAGATGTTTAACATGTGATTGAAGTGGATTGAGAGTCTCTCCGGTGCTTGTTCTTGTGTACACCCTGGAGGATCGGAGCCACGCTGAGGATATACATAGTAAGGACTGAGGGGGACGGTGGGCAGGAGGTCCTCGAAGGGACGGATCACCTCTGTACCCGCAGGGCAGTATACTAGGGCAGGTGAATGCTATTGCCCTGCACTCACAGTTATCAGTTCTGACTATAGTGTTAGTCAATGGGATGAGTGTCATGAGTCCCATTACGCTGGTCCCCATCATTTCATGCACACAGGGTATTGTGGGTGCAGCGTCCCAATACGTTGGTCCCTATCATTTCATGCACACAGGGTATTGTGGGTGCAGCGTCCCAATACGTTGGTCCCTATCATTTCATGCACACAGGGTATTGTGGGTGCAGCGTCCCAATACATCCCTATCATTTCATGCACACAGGGTATTGTGGGTGCAGTGTCCCATTATGCTGGTCCCTATCATTTCATACACACAGGGTATTGTGGGTGCAGCGTCCCAATACATCCCCATCATTTCATGCACACAGGGTATTGTGGGTGCAGCGTTCCAATACGTCCCTATCATTTCATACACACAGGGTATTGTGGGTGCAGTGTCCCATTACGATGGTCCCTATCATTTCATGCACACAAGGTATTGTGGGTGCAGTGTCCCAATACGTCCCTGTCATTTCATACACACAGGGTATTGTGGGTGCAGTGTCCCATTACGATGGTCCCTATCATTTCATACACACAGGGTATTGTGGGTGCAGTGTCCCATTACACTGGTCCCTATCATTTCATACACACAGGGTATTGTGGGTGCAGCGTCCCAATACGTCCCTATCATTTCATACACACAGGGTATTGTGGGTGCAGTGTCCCATTACGATGGTCCCTATCATTTCATACACACAGGGTATTGTGGGTGCAGCGTCCCAATACATCCCTATCATTTCATACACACAGGGTACTGTGGGTGCAGCGTCCCAATACGTCCCTATCATTTCACACACACAGGGTATTGTGGGTGCAGCGTCCCATTACGCTGGTCCCTATAGTTTCATACACACAGGGTATTGTGGGTGCAGCGTCCCAATACATCCCTATCATTTCATACACACAGGGTACTGTGGGTGCAGCGTCCCAATACGTCCCTATCATTTCACACACACAGGGTATTGTGGGTGCAGCGTCCCATTACGCTGGTCCCTATAGTTTCATACACACAGGGTATTGTGGGTGCAGTGTCCCATTACGATGGTCCCTATCATTTCATACACACAGGGTATTGTGGGTGCAGCGTCCCAATACGTCCCTATCATTTCATACACACAGGGTATTGTGGGTGCAGTGTCTCAATACGTCCCTATCATTTCATACACACAGGGTATTGTGGGTGCAGCGTCCCAATACGTCCCTATCATTTCATACACACAGGGTATTGTGGGTGCAGTGTCCCAATACGTCCCTATCATTTCATACACACAGGGTACTGTGGGTGCAGCGTCCCATTACGATGGTCCCTATCATTTCATACACACAGGGTATTGTGGGTGCAGTGTCCCAATACGTCCCTATCATTTCATTCACACAGGGTATTGTGGGTGCAGCGTCCCAATACGTCCCTATCATTTCATCAGGAAGGTGTTCCCGCTCACCTCGCCCTCTATATATATATATATATATGGACTACACCCTGCACGGCTCACACCCAGGTACAACACATTCCCAAAGTCTTCAGACCTGTCACTTCTCACATTTTATGTTGCTCTTTGTGATCAAATGAATAAGAACGTGAGAACAGAGATTTAGACAATTTTTTGTTAATTATTTAGAAAGGAAAAACTAAAATTCCTCTTGGAGGAAAGTATTCAGACCCTTGGCTATGACACCTGAATAGATGACAAATCTACTGTGTGAACATGGGCCGACAACCCGGCTAATCGGGTCCAGTCACAGGTGAAGCTTATGGGCCGGCACTGCTGTTCTAGCGCTAAAGTCTCCACACGTCTGTATATTCGCTCCAGCGTGTTGACCCCAGAACGAGTGATGACATCATCAGCTCCAACAATAGGGAACCTATAGGGATTCAGGACATAAATCAGTGGTCTCCAACCTGCGGACCTCCAGATGTTGCAAAACTACAACTCCCAGTATGCCCGGACAGCCGTTGGCTGTCCGGGCATGCTGGAAGTTATAGTTTTGCAACATCTGGAGGTCCGCAGGTTGAAGACCACTGACATAAATGATAAGAATATGACCAAATGTCTGATCCCATAACGCCAAGGTTATCGCTATTTTACTGTATTCTCTTCCATATACCTAGAGGATGTAATCAGAAGCCTGACCCCTGTTACCAGCGCTGACAGGGCGCCCCCTATATCTACACCAGTGTATAGCGGGGTGATACCTGTGCAGCAGAGATGGAGCCACAGGAAGACGCAGCCTCCATGTGACAGGATCCTGTACAGAATGATCAGCTGATCCAGGGCCTGTGCTGCGGGGTCACCACAACTATCACAATGTGGGGTCGTCATAGGTCACAGCAGGGGTAGCATACACAGCAGGGGTAGCATATATATGTAGCTGAATATAGTTTGTGTGCGGGCTTGAGGATTACGATATAAAATCACCTCTCTATTGTTCTTTAGGGAGATTTAGTAAGACATTTTATTAATCTTTCCTTAACCAGAAAATATTTAAAAAAAAAACTAAAAAATAAATAAATAAAAATAAATATATATGTATAAACTGTATTTAAATAAGTCTATTGCCCCAGGATATACAGTCAGGTCCATAAATATTGGGACATCGACCCAATTCTAAAATTTTTGGCTCTCTACACCACCACAATGGATTCGGAATGAAACAAACAAGATGTCCTTTAACTGCAGACTGTCAGCTTTAATTGGAGGGTATTTACATCCAAATCAGGTGAACGGTGTAGGAATTACAACAGTTTGCATATGTGCCTCCCACTTGTTAAGGGACCAAAAGTAATGGGACAGAATAATAATCATAAATCAAACTTTCACTTTTTAATATCCTTTGCAGTCAATTACAGCCTGAAGTCTGAACGTATAGACATCAGTAGACATTGCTGGTCTCATCCCTGGTGATGCTGAACGTATAGACATCAGTAGACATTGCTGGTCTCATCCCTGGCGATGATGAATGTATAGACATCAGTAGACATTGCTGGTCTCATCTCTGGTGATGAACGTATAGACATCAGTAGACATTGCTGGTCTCATCCCTGGTGATGCTGAATGTATAGACATCAGTAGACATTGCTGGTCTCATCCCTGGTGATGATCGTATAGACATCAGTAGACATTGCTGGTCTCATCTCTGGTGATGATGATCGTATAGACATCAGTAGACATTGCTGGTCTCATCCATGGTGATGATGAACGTATAGACATCAGTAGACATTGCTGGTCTCATCCCTGGTGATGAATGTATAGACATCAGTAGACATTGCTGGTCTCATCCCTGGTGATGATGAATGTATAGACATCAGTAGACATTGCTGGTCTCATCCCTGGTGATGATGAATGTATAGACATCAGTAGACATTGCTGGTCTCATCCCTGGTGATGCTGAATGTATAGACATCAGTAGACATTGCTGGTCTCATCCCTGGTGATGATCGTATAGACATCAGTAGACATTGCTGGTCTCATCTCTGGTGATGATGATCGTATAGACATCAGTAGACATTGCTGGTCTCATCCATGGTGATGATGAACGTATAGACATCAGTAGACATTGCTGGTCTCATCCCTGGTGATGAATGTATAGACATCAGTAGACATTGCTGGTCTCATCCCTGGTGATGATGAATGTATAGACATCAGTAGACATTGCTGGTCTCATCCCTGGTGATGATGAATGTATAGACATCAGTAGACATTGCTGGTCTCATCTCTGGTGATGCTGAATGTATAGACATCAGTAGACATTGCTGGTCTCATCCCTGGTGATGATCGTATAGACATCAGTAGACATTGCTGGTCTCATCCCTGGTGATGATGAATGTATAGACATCAGTAGACATTGCTGGTCTCATCCCTGGTGATGCTGAACGTATAGACATCAGTAGACATTGCTGGTCTCATCCCTGGTGATGGTGAATGTACAGACATCAGTAGACATTGCTGGTCTCATCCCTGGTGATGCTGGACGTATAGACATCAGGAGACATTGCTGGTCTCATCCCTGGTGATGCTGAACGTATAGACATCAGTATACATTGCCGGTCTCATCCCTGGTGATGCTGAATGTATAGACATCAGTAGACATTGCTGGTCTCATCCCTGGTGATGATGAATGTATAGACATCAGTAGACATTGCTGGTCTCATCCCTGGTGATGGTGAATGCATAGACATCAGTAGACATTGCTGGTCTCATCCCTGGTGATGATCGTATAGACATCAGTAGACATTGCTGGTCTCATCCCTTGTGATGCTGAACGTATAGACATCAGTAGACATTGCTGGTCTCATCCCTGGTGATGGTGAATGTATAGACATCCGTAGACATTGCTGGTCTCATCCCTGGTGATGGTGAATGTATAGACATCAGTAGACATTGCTGGTCTCATCCCTGGTGATGCTGGATGTATAGACATCAGTAGACATTGCTGGTCTCATCCCTGGTGATGATGAATGTATAGACATCAGTAGACATTGCTGGTCTCATCCCTGGTGATGCTGGATGTATAGACATCAGGAGACATTGCTGGTCTCATCCCTGGTGATGCTGGATGTATAGACATCAGTAGACATTGCTGGTCTCATCCCTGGTGATGGTGAATGTATAGACATCAGTAGACATTGCTGGTCTCATCCCTGGTGATGGTGAAGGTATAGACATCAGTAGACATTGCTGGTCTCATCCCTGGTGATGGTGATCGTATAGACATCAGTAGACATTGCTGGTCTCATCCCTGTTGATGGTGAATGTATAGACATCCGTAGACATTGCTGGTCTCATCCCTGGTGATGAATGTATAGACATCAGTAGACATTGCTGGTCTCATCCCTGGTGATGATGAATGTATAGACATCAGTAGACATTGCTGGTCTCATCCCTGGTGATGAATGTATAGACATCAGTAGACATTGCTGGTCTCATCCCTGGTGATGATGAATGTATAGACATCAGTAGACATTGCTGGTCTCATCCCTGGTGATGCTTAACGTATAGACATCAGTAGACATTGCTGGTCTCATCCCTGGTGATGCTTAACGTATAGACATCAGTAGACATTGCTGGTCTCATCCCTGGTGATGAACGTATAGACATCAGTAGACATTGCTGGTCTCATCCCTGGTGATGGTGAATGTATAGACCTTCAGTAGACATTGCTGGTCTCATCCCTGGTGATGGTGAATGTATAGACATCAGTAGACATTGCTGGTCTCATCCCTGGTGATGATGAATGTATAGACATCCGTAGACATTGCTGGTCTCATCCCTGGTGATGCTGAATGTATAGACATCAGTAGACATTGCTGGTCTCATCCCTGGTGATGCTGAATGTATAGACATCAGTAGACATTGCTGGTCTCATCCCTGGTGATGGTGAATGTATAGACATCAGTAGACATTGCTGGTCTCATCCCTGGTGATGATGATCGTATAGACCTCAGTAGACATTGCTGGTCTCATCCCTGGTGATGCTGGATGTATAGACATCATTAGACATTGCTGGTCTCATCCCTGGTGATGATGATCGTATAGACCTCAGTAGACATTGCTGGTCTCATCCCTGGTGATGCTGAATGTATAGACATCAGTAGACATTGCTGGTCTCATCTCTGGTGATGATGATCGTATAGACCTCAGTAGACATTGCTGGTCTCATCCCTGGTGATGCTGAACGTATAGACATCAGTAGACATTGCTGGTCTCATCCCTGGTGATGCTGAATGTATAGACATCAGTAGACATTGCTGGTTTCATCCCTGGTGATGCTGGATGTATAGACATCAGTAGACATTGCTGGTCTCATCCCTGGTGATGATCGTATAGACATCAGTAGACATTGCTGGTCTCATCCCTGGTGATGCTGAACGTATAGACATCAGTAGACATTGCTGGTCTCATCCCTGGTGATGGTGAACGTATAGACATCAGTAGACATTGCTGGTCTCATCCCTGGTGATGCTGAACGTATAGACATCAGTAGACATTACTGGTCTCATCCCTGGTGATGCTGAATGTATAGACATCAGTAGACATTGCTGGTCTCATCCCTGGTGATGCTGAATGTATAGACATCAGTAGACATTGCTGGTCTCATCCCTGGTGATGCTGGATGTATAGACATCAGTAGACATTGCTGGTCTCATCCCTGGTGATGCTGAATGTATAGACATCAGTAGACATTGCTGGTCTCATCCCTGGTGATGCTGAATGTATAGACATCAGTAGACATTGCTGGTCTCATCCCTGGTGATGATCGTATAGACATCAGTAGACATTGCTGGTCTCATCCCTGGTGATGCTGGATGTATAGACATCAGTAGACATTGCTGGTCTCATCCCTGGTGATGATCGTATAGACATCAGTAGACATTGCTGGTCTCATCCCTGGTGATGGTGAACGTATAGACATCAGTAGACATTGCTGGTCTCATCCCTGGTGATGCTGAACGTATAGACATCAGTAGACATTGCTGGTCTCATCCCTGGTGATGCTGAACGTATAGACATCAGTAGACATTGCTGGTCTCATCCCTGGTGATGCTGAATGTATAGACATCAGTAGACATTGCTGGTCTCATCCCTGATGATGTTGAATGTATAGACATCAGTAGACATTGCTGGTCTCATCCCTGGTGATGATGAATGTATAGACATCCGTAGACATTGCTGGTCTCATCCCTGGTGATGGTGATCGTATAGACATCAGTAGACATTGCTGGTCTCATCTATGGTGATGATGAATGTATAGACATCCGTAGACATTGCTGGTCTCATCCCTGGTGATGGTGATCGTATAGACATCAGTAGACATTGCTGGTCTCATCCATGGTGATGATGAATGTATAGACATCCGTAGACATTGCTGGTCTCATCCCTGGTGATGCTGGATGTATAGACATCAGTAGACATTGCTGGTCTCATCCCTGGTGATGATGAATGTATAGACATCAGTAGACATTGCTGGTCTCATCCCTGGTGATGATGAATGTATAGACATCAGTAGACATTGCTGGTCTCATCCCTGGTGATGGTGATCGTATAGACATCAGTAGACATTGCTGGTCTCATCTCTGGTGATGATGATCGTATAGACATCAGTAGACATTGCTGGTCTCATCCCTGGTGATGATGAATGTATAGACATCAGTAGACATTGCTGGTCTCATCCCTGGTGATGATGAATGTATAGACATCAGTAGACATTGCTGGTCTCATCCCTGGTGATGATGAATGTATAGACATCAGTAGACATTGCTGGTCTCATCCCTGGTGATGCTGAACGTATAGACATCAGTAGACATTGCTGGTCTCATCCCTGATGATGTTGAATGTATAGACATCAGTAGACATTGCTGGTCTCATCCCTGGTGATGCTGAATGTATAGATATCAGTAGACATTGCTGGTCTCATCCCCGGTGATGCTGAATGTATAGACATCAGTAGACATTGCTGGTTTCATCCCTGGTGATGCTCTGCCGCCTCTACTGCCACTCTCTTCAGTTCCTGCTTGTTCTTGGGGCATTTTCCCTTCAGTTTTGTCTTCAGCAAGTGAATTGCTCCCCAATGGTTTCCATCTTGTGGTTAACCCTCTGTATTCCGTCTTCTCTTGATGACTCTGACACACATACACCTACCTCCTGGAGAGTGTTCTTCATCAGGACGACTGTGGTGAAGGGGTTTCTTCACCAGGGAATGAATTCTTCGCTCATCCACCATAGTTGTTTTCCTTGGTCTTCCGGGTCTTTTGGTTTTGTTGAGCTCACCGGTGCGTTCCATCTTTTTAAGAATGTTCCAAACAGTTGTTTTGGCCACACCTAATGTTTTTATCTATGTCTCTGATGGTTTTTTTTTCCAGCCTAATGATGACTTGCTTCACTGATAGTGACAGCTCTTTGGATCTCATCTTGAGAGTTGACAGCAACAGATTCCAAATGCAAATATTACACTTGAAATGAACTCTGGACCTTTTATCTGCTCAGTGTAATTGGGATAATGAGGGAATAACACACACCTAGCCATGGAACAGCTGAAAAGCCAATTGTTACATTACTTTTGGTCCCTGAACAAGTGGGAGGCACATATGCAAACTGTTGTAATTCCTACACCGTTCACCTGATTTGGATGTAAATACCCTCAAATTAAAGCTGACAGTCTGCAGTTAAAGGACATCTTGTTTGTTT
>NC_079197.1:6028459-6120959 GCF_029499605.1 Hyla sarda | reverse complement strand
AGTATTTGGTCGCCTACAAACAAGCAAGATTTCTGGCCCTCACAGACCTGTAACTTCTTCTTTAAGAGTCTCCTCTGTCCTCCACTCGTTACCTGTATTAATGGCTCCTGTTTGAACTTATCAGTATAAAAGACACCTGTCCACAACCTCAAACAGTCACACTCCAAACTCCACTATTGCCAAGACCAAAGAGCTGTCGAAGGACACCAGAAACAAAATTGTAGACGTGCGCCAGGCTGGGAAGACTGAATCTGCAATAGGCAAACAGCTTGGAGAAGAAATCAACTGTGGGAGCAATTATTAGAAGATGGAAGACATACAAGACCACTGATAATCTCCCTCCATCTGGGGCTCCACACAAGATCTCACCCAGTGGTGTCAAAATGATCACAGGAACGGTGAGCAAAAATCCCAGAACCACACTAGGGACCTAGTGAATGACCTGCAGAGAGCTGGGACCAAAGTAACAAAGGCTACCATCAGTAACACACTACACCACCAGGGACTTAAATCATGCAGTGCCAGACGTGTCCCACTGCTTAAGCCAGTACATGTCTGTGCCCGTCTGAAGTTTGCTAGAGAGCATTTGGATGATCCAGAAGAGGGTTGGGAGAATGTCATTGTCAGATGAAACCAAAGTAGAACGTTTTTGGCAAAAACTCAACTTGTCGTGTTTGGAGGAGAAAGAATGCTGAGTTGCATCCAAAGAACACCATAACTATGAAGCATGGGGGGGGGGGGGGGTGGAAACATCATGCTTTGGGGCTTTTTCTCTGCTAAGGGACCAGGATGACTGATCAGTGTAAAGGAAAGAATGAATGGGGCCATGTATCAGGGGATTTTGAGTGAAAACCTCCTTCCTTCAGCAAGGGCATTGAAGATGAAACGTGGCTGGGTCTTTCAGCATGACAATGATCCTAAACACACTGCCCGGGCAATGAAGGAGTGGCTTCATCAGAAGCATTTCAAGGTCCTGGAGTGGCCTAGCCAGTCTCCAGATCTCAACCCCATTGAAAACCTTTGGAGGGGGTTGAAAGTCCGTGTTGCCCAGTGACAGCCCCAAAACATCACTGCTCTAGAGGAGATCTGCATGGAGGAATGGGCCAAAATACCAGCAACAATGTGTGAGAACCTTGTGAAGACAGAAAACATGTGACCTCTGTCATTACCAACAAAGGGGATATAACAAAGTATTGAGATGAACTTTTCTTATTGACCAAATACTTATTTTCCACTATAATTTGCAAATAAATTCTTTAATAATCAGACAATGTGATTTTATGGATTTTTTCTCATTCTGTCTCATAGTTGAGGTTATAACCTATGATGATAATTACAGCCTCATCTTTATAAGGGGGAGAACTTGTACAATTGGTGGCTGACTAAATACTTTTTTGCCCCACTGTGTGTGAATATATATATATAATGCTGGGAGTTGTAGTTTTTCTGCAGCCGGAGAGCTATATTTGACTAGCTAGTGTGCCTTCAGCTGTTGCTAAAGTACAACTCCCAGCATTCCCGGACAGCCAACGGCTGGGAGTTGCAGCTTTGCACACTGGTTGGAGGTCTGTAAATGCGTTCTCCGGCTTGCTGCAGTCTAGTGCTAGATTCCAATACTTATTGATGCTTAGGTTATGCTGATACTTGTGGTCCTACAGCAGTTGTCCCAACCTAAATCTTCATATCTAGCCCCCACCCCAAGTGCAGTCTATTGTATCCTCACTAAGTTCGCCCTGGATGGTTGCTCTTTGCTATGGGCATCGTAGGGTTAATCCAGACCAACGGCAGGATAATGCAGGGCAGCGTTTTATGAATAGCAACCAACATATCCGTCTGGAGTTGCTATGGTTTCATTGATCCTTGGTGTTATCAGGGGGTGAAGTCAGGTGTTGTGGACTCTAACTCAGTAGCGCCCCCTTTTTTTGTGCGTGTTCATCAGGCATCTCCATTTTGTTAGTTTATACCAGTGTATAATAATTTGTTATGTAGATTTTTCTTACTGCACATAATGGAACCAGATGAGCAGCATAGAGTAGATCTGCGGATGGCATCACATCTTTGTATACACTGATCGGTCAGATTATTATTGATCCCTGAAACCCGGACCCCATAGCCCTATGATGTGACCCCTGAGGCCTGGACCCCAAAGCCCTATGCTGTGTCCCCCGAGGCCGAGAACTCATAGCCCTGTGCTTTGATCCTAGAGGCCCGGACCCCATAGACCTGTGCTGTGTCCCCCCAAGGCCCGGGACCCATAGCCCTGGACTTCATAGCCTTGTGATGTGGCCTCCAAGGCCCAGACCTTTTAGCCTTTTGATGTGACCCTCGACCCCCAGACCTCATAGACCTGTGATGTTACCCCCAGGCCTAGAGCGCATAGCCCTATGATTTAACCCCTTTGGCCTCCTGTGTTGTGTCCCCGGAGGCCCGGACCTCATAGATTTGTAATGTGACCGCCAAGGCCTGAACCCCATAGCCCTGTGATGTAATCCCTGAGGCCTGGACCCCATAGATCTGTGATGTAATCCCTGAGGCCTGGACCCCATAGATCTGTGATGTAACCCCTGAGGCCTGGACCCCATAGGATCTGTGATGTGACCCCTGAGGCCTGGACCCCAAGGATCTGTGATGTAACCCCAAGGTCTAGACTCCATAGCCCTTTGATGTGACCCCTGAGGCCTGGACCCCATAGATCTGTGATGTAACCCCTGATGCCTGGACCCCATAGATCTGATGTAACCCCTGAGGCCTGAACCCCATAGGATCTGTGATGTGACCCCTGAGGCCTAAACCCCATAGATCTGTGATGTAACCCCTGAGGTCTGGACCCCATAGATCTGTGATGTAACCCCTGAGGTCTGACCCTATATCCATTTATGTCAGGTAGGTGGTACATGTCGCAGTAACCTCCCCATGATGCCAGGACACAAGGTCTCCAGCAGAACATTGCCCATCACACTGCCCCCACCATCTTGTCATCTTCCTATAATGCATCCTGGTGCCATCTCTTGACACACACCCCCGGCATCCACATGATCCCCCAGACCAGACGCCTTCTTCCATTGCTCCAGGTCTGATATATAGAGGCTTTCTTCCTTCCTCTCTCTTTCTTTGTCCCTCTATTTCTCTTGCTCTCATCCTCTGTCTCCCCTCATCCTCTCACCCATATCTCGGTCTGTCTACCATGTTCTGCTCCCTCCGCTCTCCCCTCGTCCTCTCACCCATCTCTCTGTCTACCATGTACCGCTCCCTCCGCTCTCCCCTTGTTTCTCTCACCCATCTCTCTCTGTCTACCATGTACCGCTCCCTCTGCTCTCCCCTCGTCCTCTCACCCATCTCTCGGTCTGTCTACCATGTTCTGCTCCCTCCGCTCTCCCCTCGTCCTCTCACCCATCTCTTGGTCTGTCTACCATGTACCGCTCCCTCCGCTCTCCCCTTGTTTCTCTCCTCCATCTCTCTGTCTACCATGTACCGCTCCCTCCGCTCTCCCCTTGTCCTCTCACCCATCTCTCGGTCTGTCTACCATGTACCGGTGCCTCCGCTCTCCCCTCGTCCTCTCACCCATCTCTCGGTCTGTCTACCATGTACCGCTGCCTCCGCTCTCCCCTTGTTTCTCTCACCCATCTCTCTCTGTCTACCATGTACCGCTCCCTCCGCTCTCCCCTTGTTTCTCTCACCCATCTCTCGTTCTGTCTACCATGTACCGCTCCTTCTGCTCTCCCCTCGTCCTCTCACCCATCTCTCGGTCTGTCTACCATGTACCGCTCCCTCCGCTCTCCCCTTGTTTCTCTCCTCTCTCTCCTCCATTAAGAAATGTGAATAGAAGCTCCCAAGGCCACCTGTAACCTACAAGACGTTTGTGTCTTACCCATCCTTCCCACTCCTCTTTCTCCCCTGCCCTCTGCTGCCATACAGCGAGGGGACGGCCATGTTCCTGTAACCATGAGGACCACATGTATGACACGGCCTGCACGTGCAGACATTTTAGAGCGCAATGATGTCACATGTCCCGGTAGACATGACAAGAATACAGATGACATGGTGATCACCTCGGTCTGTCTACCATGTACCGCTGCCTCCGCTCTCCCCTTGTTTCTCTCACCCATCTCTTGGTCTGTCTACCATGTACCGCTCCCTCCGCTCTCCCCTTGTTTCTCTCACCCATCTCTCTGTCTACCATGTACCGCTCCCTCCGCTCTCCCCTTGTTTCTCTCACCCATCTCTCTCTGTCTACCATGTACCGCTCCCTCCGCTCTCCCCTCGTCCTCTCACCAATCTCTCTCTGTCTACCATGTACCGCTCCCTCCGCTCTCCCCTCGTCCTCTCACCCATCTCTCTCTGTCTACCATGTACCGCTCCCTCCGCTCTCCCCTCGTCCTCTCACCCATCTCTCTGTCTACCATGTACCGCTCCCTCCGCTCTCCCCTCGTCCTCTCACCCATTTCTCGGTCTGTCTACCATGTACCGCTCCCTCCGCTCTCCCCTCGTCCTCTCACCCATCTCTCTGTCTACCATGTACCGCTCCCTCCGCTCTCCCCTCGTCCTCTCACCCATCTCTCTGTCTACCATGTACCGCTCCCTCCGCTCTCCCCTTGTTTCTCTCGCCCATCTCTCGGTCTGTCTACCATGTACCGCTCCCTCTGCTCTCCCCTCGTCCTCTCACCCATCTCTCGGTCTGTCTACCATGTACCGCTCCCTCCACTCTCCCCTTGTTTCTCTCACCCATCTCTCGGTCTGTCTACCATGTACTGCTCCCTCCGCTCTCCCCTTGTTTCTCTCCTCCATCTCTCTCTCTCTCTACTATGTATCGCTCCCTCTGCTCTCCCCTTGTTTCTCTCCTCTCTCTCCTCCATTAAGAAATGTGAATAGAAGCTCCCAAGGCCACCTGTAACCTACAAGACGTTTGTGTCTTACCCATCCTTCCCACTCCTCTATCTCCCCTGCCCTCTGCTGCCATACAGCGAGGGGACGGCCATGTTCCTGTAACCATGAGGACCACATGTATGACACGGCCTGCACGTGCAGACATTTTAGAGCGCAATGATGTCACATGTCCCGGTAGACATGACAAGAATACAGATGACATGGTGATCACCGCGGCGGACGGGCAGTTCAGGACCTGGACAGCTCTGCTAATGTATTAATGAAATGTGCGGCGGGGGGCGCCAGCGCCTCATGGTTAATGGTTTCCATGTGAGACGTGCGCACAAATACAACCCTGTAATCCCATCATTGTGTCACGTGTCGCTGCTCATAGTGAAAACACGTGTAGAATTTGTGGTACCCGAATAACACCTGCGCCCTGTTACCCCATCTTGCATAAGGGCTTGTGTTCTGTAAAGTTAATCATTTTATATGTCAGCGTTTACCTACCAGGTGATTCATAACTACATCCCCCATCATACATTCACAGCCAAAGGTTTATTGGCTATGCTGGCAACAGCTGGGGTTGGAGAAACACTGCCATATACAATAGATTAACATTACAGAGAACAAGCCCTTATGTAAGATCGGAGTGTTTGCAAAAGTCGTAGGCTGTCAGGGCATGCTGGGAGTTGTAGTTTTGCATCACCTTCAGAGCTGCATGTTAGGAAACACTGTGTTAAAGTATAAGGCAGTGGTGCAAAACTACAACTCCCAGCATGCAATGATAGACTAGAGGTCCACAGTCCGGAGACCACTGATATAAGATAACAGGCGGAGGTTGTCAGGGCATGATGGGAGTTGTTGTTTTGCAACACCTGAAGAACCACTTGTTAGATAAATGCTGTGCTAAGGTATACGATTACAGCCAAAGGCAGTCAGGCCATGCTGGGAGTTGTTGTACTACCATACCTGGGAAACACTTGCATATAGTTCTGCAGCTTTCTAATTTTCTTTGTGTTTTAATTCCAAGATCTCTGCTTGCTGTCAGTTAGTGGGAACCTCCTTGCTTACACCAAGTTCAGGTCAGGGTTGTTTACATTTGTATCCAGTCTAGACAATCCTGTGACTCCAGACTGATACATTGTAACAACCTACGAGGACAAGAGTTGGATCGGTGCTGGGGATGTATAGTAACAGCTGGTGCCGCAAAATAATGTAACCAACCGCACGGTATGGACAGGATTGTAGAGGAGTATGGAGGAGATTGTAGAGCAGCACAGAGGAGATTGTAGAAGAGCGCGGAGGAGATTGTAGAGGAGTATGGAGGAGATTGTAGAGCAGCGCAGAGGGGATTGTAGAGCAGCACAGAGGAGATTGTAGAGCAGCACAGAGGACATTGTAGAGCAGCGCAGAGGGGATTGTAGAGGAGTATGGAGGAGATTGTAGAGCAGCGCAGAGGGGATTGTAGAGGAGTATGGAGGAGATTGTAGAGCAGCGTGGAGGGGATTGTAGAGGAGTATGGAGGGGATTGTAGAGCAGCGCAGAGGGGATTGTAGAGCAGCACGGAGGGGATTGTAGAGCAGCACAGAGGACATTGTAGAGCAGCGCAGAGGGGATTGTAGAGGAGTATGGAGGGGATTGTAGAGGAGTATGGAGGAGATTGTAGAGCAGCGCAGAGGGGATTGTAGAGGAGTATGGAGGAGATTGTAGAGGAGTTTGGAGGAGATTGTAGAGCAGCGCAGAGGGGATTGTAGAGCAGCACAGAGGAGATTGTGCTGCTCTACAATCTCCTCTGTGCTGCTCTACAATCTCCTCTGTGCTGCTCTACAATCTCCTCTGTGCTGCTCTACAATCTCCTCTGTGCTGCTCTACAATCTCCTCTGTGCTGCTCTACAATCTCCTCTGTGCTGCTCTACAATCTCCTCTGTGCTGCTCTACAATCCCCTCTGCGCTGCTCTACAATCTCCTCCATACTCCTCTACAATCTCCTCTGTGCTGCTCTACAATCTCCTCTGTGCTGCTCTACAATCTCCTCTGTGCTGCTCTACAATCTCCTCTGTGCTGCTCTACAATCTCCTCTGTGCTGCTCTACAATCTCCTCTGTGCTGCTCTACAATCTCCTCTGTGCTGCTCTACAATCTCCTCTGTGCTGCTCTACAGAGGAGATTGTAGAGCAGCACAGAGGGGATTGTAGAGGAGTATGGAGGGGATTGTAGAGGAGTATGGAGGGGATTGTAGAGGAGTATGGAGGGGATTGTAGAAGAGTATGGAGAAGATTGTAGAAGAGTATGGAGGGAATTGTAGAGGAGTATGGAGGGGATTGTAGAAGAGTATGGAGAAGATTGTAGAAGAGTATGGAGGGAATTGTAGAAGAGTATGGAGGGGATTGTAGAAGAGTATGGAGGGGATTGTAGAGGAGTATGGAGGGGATTGTAGAGGAGTATGAACGTGATTGTAGAGGAGTATGGAGGGGATTGTAGAGGAGTATGGAGGGGATTGTAGAGGAGTATGGAGGGGATTGTAGAGGAGTATGGAGGGGATTGTAGAGGAGTATGGAGGGGATTGTAGAGGAGTATGGAGGGGATTGTAGAGGAGTATGGAGGGGATTGTAGAGGAGTATGGAGGGGATTGTAGAGGAGTATGGAGGGGATTGTAGAAGAGTATGGAGGGGATTGTAGAAGAGTATGGAGGGGATTGTAGAAGAGTATGGAGGGGATTGTAGAAGAGTATGGAGGGGATTGTAGAAGAGTATAGAGGGGATTGTAGAAGAGTATGGAGGGGATTGTAGAAGAGTATGGAGGGGATTGTAGAAGAGTATGGAGGGGATTGTAGAAGAGTATGGAGGGGATTGTAGAAGAGTATGGAGGGGATTGTAGAAGAGTATGGAGGGGATTGTAGAAGAGTATGGAGGGGATTGTAGAGGAGTATGGAGGGGATTGTAGAGGAGTATGGAGGGGATTGTAGAAGAGTATGGAGAAGATTGTAGAAGAGTATGGAGGGAATTGTAGAGGAGTATGGAGGGGATTGTAGAAGAGTATGGAGAAGATTGTAGAAGAGTATGGAGGGAATTGTAGAAGAGTATGGAGGGGATTGTAGAAGAGTATGGAGGGGATTGTAGAGGAGTATGGAGGGGATTGTAGAGGAGTATGAACGTGATTGTAGAGGAGTATGGAGGGGATTGTAGAGGAGTATGGAGGGGATTGTAGAGGAGTATGGAGGGGATTGTAGAGGAGTATGGAGGGGATTGTAGAGGAGTATGGAGGGGATTGTAGAGGAGTATGGAGGGGATTGTAGAGGAGTATGGAGGGGATTGTAGAGGAGTATGGAGGGGATTGTAGAGGAGTATGGAGGGGATTGTAGAAGAGTATGGAGGGGATTGTAGAAGAGTATGGAGGGGATTGTAGAAGAGTATGGAGGGGATTGTAGAAGAGTATGGAGGGGATTGTAGAAGAGTATAGAGGGGATTGTAGAAGAGTATGGAGGGGATTGTAGAAGAGTATGGAGGGGATTGTAGAAGAGTATGGAGGGGATTGTAGAAGAGTATGGAGGGGATTGTAGAAGAGTATGGAGGGGATTGTAGAAGAGTATGGAGGGGATTGTAGAAGAGTATGGAGGGGATTGTAGAGGAGTATGGAGGGGATTGTAGAGGAGTATGGAGGGGATTGTAGAGGAGTATGGAGGGGATTGTAGAGGAGTATGGAGGGGATTGTAGAGGAGTATGGAGGGGATTGTAGAGGAGTATGGAGGGGATTGTAGAGGAGTATGGAGGGGATTGTAGAGGAGTATGGAGGGGATTGTAGAGGAGTATGGAGGGGATTGTAGAGGAGTATGGAGGGGATTGTAGAGGAGTATGGAGGGGATTGTAGAGGAGTATGGAGGGGATTGTAGAGGAGTATGGAGGGGATTGTAGAGGAGTATGGAGGGGATTGTAGAGGAGTATGGAGGGGATTGTAGAGGAGTATGGAGGGGATTGTAGAGGAGTATGGAGGGGATTGTAGAGGAGTATGGAGGGGATTGTAGAGGAGTATGGAGGGGATTGTAGAGGAGTATGGAGGGGATTGTAGAGGAGTATGGAGGGGATTGTAGAGGAGTATGGAGGGGATTGTAGAGGAGTATGGAGGGGATTGTAGAGGAGTATGGAGGGGATTGTAGAGGAGTATGGAGGGGATTGTAGAGGAGTATGGAGGGGATTGTAGAGGAGTATGGAGGGGATTGTAGAGGAGTATGGAGGGGATTGTAGAGGAGTATGGAGGGGATTGTAGAGGAGTATGGAGGGGATTGTAGAGGAGTATGGAGGGGATTGTAGAGGAGTATGGAGGGGATTGTAGCGTCTCGCCTCTTTTACTGTATTTCGTGTTTCTTTGTGCACTTTGCTGCATGATGTATAGAATCCTGTACACGTGACTCATCCCCCATGTTACGGCTGCTAATCCCCTGGGTAACTGGTTTGGTAACTTATACTTCTTTCTATATGTACAAAAATTGAGATTGAAAGAACCTTCCCCGGCTTCTCAATAGATCAGATGGTTTTCCATGTAGTTTTCCATCCGCTCTTATTTACTCTTATATACGTTTTCATAAACTGGAGATCTCTGTGTGTCTCCTAATTTGTGGAAGCTGTACACCCCCTAGTGGTCGTAGTGTGACATTACAAGATGATCTGTACTGCATTATGAGGATATGTTCACAACGGTGGCTCCCCATCTATTACAACTCCTATTATGCCCTGACAGCCTGAGGTGTACAGTATTGAGGGGTTTGTCTCAGCTTTGCGGGTGGTCCGGGCAGAAGGAAGTGAAATAATGTGAGGAGCCAAATAGAGGCCATTGGGAGGTGTCAGGTGCTGGCAGGAGCCGGGTTCTCTCAGCAGTACAGAGAATTTCCTGTACCCCAAATGTTATCATCCTGTACCCCGAGTGTTATCATCCTGTACCCCGAGTGTTATCATCATCCTGTACCCCGAGTGTTATCATCATCATCCTGTACCCCGAGTGTTATCATCATCATCCTGTACCCCGAGTGTTATCATCATCCTGTACCCCAAGTGTTATCATCATCCTGTACCCCGAGTGTTATCATCATCCTGTACCCCGAGTGTTATCATCATCCCGTACCCCGAGTGTTATCATCCCGTACCCCGAGTGTTATCATCATCCTGTACCCCGAGTGTTATCATCATCATCCTGTACCCCGAGTGTTATCATCATCCTGTACCCCGAGTGTTATCATCATCCTGTACCCCGAGTGTTATCATCATCCCGTACCCCGAGTGTTATCATCATCCCGTACCCCGAGTGTTATCATCATCCCGTACCCCGAGTGTTATCATCATCCTGTACCCCGAGTGTTATCATCATCATCCTGTACCCCGAGTGTTATCATCATCCTGTACCCCGAGTGTTATCATCATCCTGTACCCCGAGTGTCGCCATCCTGTACCCCGAGTGTCATCATCCTCCTGTACCCCGAGTGTCATCATCCTCCTGTACCCCGAGTGTCATCATCCTCCTGTACCCCGAGTGTTATCATCATCCTGTACCCCGAGTGTCGCCATCCTGTACCCCGAGTGTCGCCATCCTGTACCCCGAGTGTCGCCATCCTGTACCCCGAGTGTCGCCATCCTGTAGCCCGAGTGTCGCCATCCTGTACCATAATAAGTGAATATATCTAGATACAGCATTTTATCATTAGATTAGTCATTAAGGAGTTAACAGCCTGATCGGTCCTGTATGTTGATAACTCGGCCCGGCACTGAAGCGTGGAGCCCGGTGCTGATAGAAACCATCACCGAGACACAAGACAGATGTTCACTGCAGATCGGGGCTAATTTTATTGAGTCGGCTCTGTGTCTGTGTACGGCAAAATATTGCCGCAGGCGTGGGTGGAAAAATGGCGTTAGGAACCGATTTGTGCTCGAACGATGCAGAAACCAGCAGCCCCGGTGCTGTCCTTATGGGGACCGTTGCAATATACAGACCGGGGTTAACACTTTGTTGCCTGGCACTGTTTTGTGCTTTGTTTAGATCAGTGGTCTTAAACTGTGGCCCTCCAGATGTTGCAAAACTTCAACTCCCAGCATGCCTGGACAGCCAATGGCTCTCTGGGCATGCTGGGAGTTAAAGTTTTGCAACACCTGGAGGGCTACAGTTTGAGACCACTGGTTTAGATAAACCTACTTTGTGACCCTTGTATGGATGACATCACTGTCTTTAATCCTAACATGTTTTCCATTTGTGTTTTTCAGCATCACTATGCCGCAACAGTCTGAACTGTCCCCTACACAAGAGAGAGGTCTGTCCTCACGGCTCGACGGAGTGCGGCCCTTGTATACACGGATACCAAGAAAACAGCAAAGGAAAATGCGAGGAGGCAAAACAAGGTAAATGTGTCGAAAATACAGAGAAAATGATTTACCAAGTGTCACATGTCACAGAGATCCCCGGATCAGCTGACTCCATTCTGCAGTTTTTTACAGTTCTCTTTGTTGCTTTCTTTGCTGTCTTGTCGTCCATCGCATGAAGATCATAAACCTTTCCCACCTATCAGCTGTTTAATAGGAATTGTTATTCTGGAATTATTCACATCTACTGACTTGAAGCCTTATATTCCCTTCACATCATGCCTATCTAATGGTGGCCTTCGCCCGTCGGCCTGATAGTGGTGGTGGTAGTAGTAGTAGTAGTTATGCATTTTTTATAAATTTTTAAATTCCTGGGGATCTAAGAGCTGGTAGTGATCACAGTGTTAGTGACTCTAGTGGCAGTGCCAACATCAAATGGACTCTGTGCCCATATTATTAAAATGATGCCATAGAAGATGCCAACTGTGTGAAGGTTTCTGGAGGAGGTGCGGAACAGAGGAGTCTGGAGGGAGGAGGAGAGGACAGAGGAGTCTGGAGGGAGGAGGAGAGGACAGAGGAGTCTGGAGGGAGGAGGAGTCTGGAGGGAGGAGGAGAGGACAGAGGAGTCTGGAGGGAGGAGGAGAGGACAGAGGAGTCTGGAGGGAGGAGGAGAGGACAGAGGAGTCTGGAGGGAGGAGGAGAGGACCGAGGAGTCTGGAGGGAGGAGGAGAGGACAGAGGAGTCTGGAGGGTGGAGGAGAGGACAGAGGAGTCTGGAGGGAGGAGGAGAGGACAGAGGAGTCTGGAGGGAGGAGGAGAGGACAGAGGAGTCTGGAGGGAGGAGGGGAGGACAGAGGAGTCTGGAGGGAGGAGGGGAGGACAGAGGAGTCTGGAGGGAGGAGGAGAGGACAGAGGAGTCTGGAGGGAGGAGGAGAGGACAGAGGAGTCTGGAGGGAGGAGGAGAGGACAGAGGAGTCTGGAAGGAGGAGGAGAGGACAGAGGAGTCTGGAGGGAGGAGGGGAGGACAGAGGAGTCTGGAGGGAGGAGGGGAGGACAGAGGAGTCTGGAGGGAGGAGGGGAGGACGGAGGAGGGGAGGACAGAGGAGTCTGGAGGGAGGAGGGGAGGACAGAGGAGTCTGGAGGGAGGAGGGGAGGACAGAGGAGTCTGGAGGGAGGAGGGGAGGACAGAGGAGTCTGGAGGGAGGAGGGGAGGACAGAGGAGTCTGGAGGGAGGAGGGGAGGACAGAGGAGTCTGGAGGGAGGAGGGGAGGACAGAGGAGTCTGGAGGGAGGAGGGGAGGACAGAGGAGTCTGGAGGGAGGAGGGGAGGACAGAGGAGTCTGGAGGGAGGAGGAGAGGACAGAGGAGTCTGGAGGGAGGAGGAGAGGACAGAGGAGTCTGGAGGGAGGAGGGGAGGACAGAGGAGTCTGGAGGGAGGAGTGGACAGAAGAGTCTGGAGGGGAGGGGGGGGGGGACAGAGGTCAAGCTAAGCTGTATGTGTGAAGGGGATTAGGAGAGATAGGTGAATGGAATCTTATGTGTATGGCATCTTACCACAGTGTGAGGCCCCTCTCTCCTATGTTCACCATTGTCTACCCCCCCCCCTCCTTTCTGATAATAATTTCTGACCCTTCTTAGACCCCCACAGTAAGGTTGGAGCCGTAGTTTGTCACCACAGCCCCAGGTACTTAATGACTATTTAAGCAGTTTCCTCCTGTCCTCGGTGCAGTCTATGTATATAAGGCTGGGGAAGCTCCATTGTTTGCCTTTTTCCGTGCCGACACGTGATGGCGGATTGTGTGATGGCGGATTGTGTGATGGCGGATTGTGTGATGGCGGATTGTGTGATGGCGGATTGTGTGATGGCGGATTGTGTGATGGCGGATTGTGTGATGGCGGATTGTGTGATGGCGGATTGTGTGATGGCGGATTGTGTGATGGCGGATTGTGTGATGGCGGATTGTGTGATGGCGGATTGTGTGATGGCGGATTGTGTGATGGCGGATTGTGTGATGGCGGATTGTGTGATGGCGGATTGTGTGATGGCGGATTGTGTGATGGCAGGATTGTGTGATGGCAGGATTGTGTGATGGCAGGATTGTGTGATGGCAGGATTGTGTGATGGCGGATTGTGTGATGGCAGGATTGTGTGATGGCAGGATTGTGTGATGGCAGGATTGTGTGATGGCAGGATTGTGTGATGGCAGGATTGTGTGATGGCGGATTGTGTGATGGCAGGATTGTGTGATGGCAGGATTGTGTGATGGCGGATTGTGTGATGGCAGGATTGTGTGATGGCAGGATTGTGTGATGGCGGATTGTGTGATGGCGGATTGTGTGATGGCGGATTGTGTGATGGCGGATTGTGTGATGGCAGGATTGTGTGATGGCAGGATTGTGTGATGGCAGGATTGTGTGATGGCAGGATTGTGTGATGGCGGATTCTGTGATGGCAGATTCTCTGATGGCGGATACTGTGATGGCGGATTGTGTGATGGCGGATTCTGCTGGTTCAGGGACAGTGCTGAGCGGAGACCTCGTCCTGTTCTCTCCCTGTGCGGATGGATCATGTGTCTTCGTCTCTCAGCGGATGAATCACTGGTGGTGGGCGTCCGGCGCTCCCTGTCCCCTCCAGCCTTATAGGATGTTTATTATCCTGCGCTGTGATGGCATTCACCTGGACACGTGTCCTCTGCTCGGCGAGCTGTCAGGTTATTGACCCGCAGTCTGTAGGGACCTTATCACGTGTGCAGTGATCTGACGCCGCGCAGTAGATCCCAATTGCAGCCGCTACCCTTGAGCGCAGGCTCGTACCGTCCTTGGATGACGCTAGAATTAAAGGGACTCCCTTATACAAGGCCAGACAGGTCCCATGTAACACAATGCTATCTTTGAGGTCACAAGGACCTTTCTGGGAACGTACACGTGTACTAAAATAGATGAGGATTATGCGTTAGCAGCTGGAGGCCTCCCCGCTGCCCTGGATCCGAAGACTAAACCTGCTTTATTATTTAAAGGAGAACTACACCCGCAGATGAATGCAAACTATTGCTCTCTTTTGTCAGCCACAGGATAGGCTGAGATACAGCGGCTCCGCAGACAGTATCACTTATCATAGGCTTAGAGCTGTATTTTCCAACCATAGTGTCTGCAGCTGTTGCAAAACTACAACTCCACATGCCCGGACAGCCCTTGGCTGTCCGCGCATGCTGGAAGTTGTAGTTTTGCAACAGCTGCAGACACACTGGTTAGAAAACACTCTTTCAACTCAGTGTTTAACTCAGTGTAACTCAGGGTTCCCAACCAGTGTGCCTCCAGCTCTTGCAAAACATGTTTTATGAGATTGGGAAAGCTGAGTTACTATTGAGTGATAGCATGTTGTATTAACTGGGAAAGCTTCATTATCACTTATGATCTGAGACTGGGAGAGTTGGGTTATAGGTCAAAAATGGCATATTATGAGACTACTGCTGAGACTGGGAAAGCTGGATTACCACTTAGTGACAATAGGATTGTAGGCTGGGAAAGCTGGGTTACCATTCAGTAATAATACGATCTGAAACTGGGAACACTAGGTTAGAACTCAGTGATGTTATGTTCTGCTAATGCTGCCGAGACTAGAAAAGCGGAGTTATAGCTTAGCCATGATACTTGATGAGGCTAGGAAAGCTGGGTTATCTCACACTGATGATATGTTCTGGGACCAGGAAGGTTTAAGTTATAGCTCAGCCATAATACATAATAATAATAGGAAAGCTGAGTTATAGCTCAGCCATGAAAAGTGATGATGCTAAGAAATCTGGGTTATTGCTCAGCCATAATGCATAGTAATACTAGGAAAGCTGGGTTATAGCTCAGCCATGATAAGTGATACTAAAGCTGGGTTATAGCTCAGCCATGATACATAATGATATGAGGAAAGCTGGGTTATAGCTCAGCCATGATAAGTGATACTAGGAAAGCTGGGTTATAGCTCAGCCATGATAAGTGAGACTAGGAAAGCTGGGTTATAGCTCAGCCATGATACATAATGATACAAGGAAAGCTGGGTTATAGCTCAGCCATGATATGTGAGGATACTAGGAAAGCTGGGTTATAGCCCTGCCATGATTAGTGATGATGCTAGGAAAGCTGGGTTATTGCTCAGCCATAATGCATAATAATACTAGGAAAGCTGAGTTATAGCTCAGCCATGATAGGTGATGAGACTATTCCAGTGTAGTTTCCACTCTATCCTTACAGCGCCACCTTGTGGCGAATTCTTCTCACTGCGGCCTGCTTGTTTATTGCTGGTGCCTGTGCGGTGTTTATTTGTTTGCCGAGTTATATGAATTATTCAGGCTGATAACTACACGGCAGGTGTGCTCGCAGCGAGTGGAAAATTTACAAAGAAAAAACAATTCCCGCTTCTAGAACACGGCGCCAGCAAACCTGTTGTTGTTTCCAACAAACGGAGGACTAAAATTCCCAGCATGCCTGGTGTTTGCCCCACAACATATGGCTTCTCCAGCAGATGGCGAGCTGTAAATGACCTAAACCCGCTATAATGGATGGGACTGCCCCGGGCTGCAATTAATGAAGAAGATTCTGCGCCATAGATTATAGGTAATGGAATTGTCGTGTTACCCGGCTGAGGAGACATGGCTGCGGCATTAAAGATTCATGGGAGGTTTCTGTAATGTGCGCGGTCTCTCCGTGCCCGGGGGTACGTGCCAGTCCTAATTGCTTTCATCCAATAGTACATACAGATCTGGTAGAAAAAGACATCACATTCCTCCCCGGACTTCTGCGCTGACCATTATCCATACCAGAAATAGGAAAGTGTCCAAAATAAATCGTAGTTTATACTCCAGTCACATCCAAAACTGCATGACTGGTGCAAGTAAGTCAGATTTGTAAATTACTTCTATTAGAAAATCTCCTTCCAGTACTTATCATCTGCTGTATCTCCACAGGAAGTTGTGTAGTTCTTTCCAGTCTGACCACAGTGCTCTCTGCTGCCACCTCTGTCCATATCAGGAGCTGTCCAGAGCAGGAGAAAATACCCATAGTAAACCGTACAGTTCCTGACACAGACAGAGGTGGCAGCAGAGAGCACTGTGGTCAGACAGGAAAGAACTACACAACTTCCTGTGGAGCATACAGTAGCTGATAAGTACTGGAAAGATAAAGATTTTTCAATAGAAGTAATTTACAAATCTGTTTAACTTTTTGGGACCAGTTGATTTGAAAAAAAAAAAAAGTTTTTCCCTCCGGAGTACCCCTTAAAGGAAGGGTTAACACGACAATCGCACCATATTTTATAAGAAAGCATGGTTCAACATGTAACATGGAGGTCTGCTGGTTCAGTGCATTTGTGTATCCTTACCATTAGGGGGAGCTGTACAGTGGACAGAATTGGGAAAATCTGCTCCTTTTTATTGTAGCAAAATCCAAATCTTAAAGTTCTGCACCAAATGAATGGGAAGTTCACATGTGGAGGATATGCTGCAGATTGTCCCATCATGAAGAAGTCAAGATCCGCAACAAACCGTAACATTGTATCCTGTGTAAACATCAAACGGTAAAAGACGAAGAAGGAAAATGTAATCGCACGCACCAGATGTATCGCAGTGTATCAATTGATGGCGCATCTGAACATTGTCTAGTTTAAAGGGAGAATGTCGGCCGTTACATGCTGCCCGAACTGCTGACACAAACACATCTCTGATAGGAGTCAATAGGGAGGAGCCCGGTGTATAGGGAGAGCGGCCGTGGGGAACCGCCCCAATGACTACTTACCTGGGACCGGTGGCCTTTTAAAAATTATGATTTCTCTGAAATGGAATAAATCAATGTTTTCCCAAACTGTGTGTCTCTAGCTATTGCAAAACTACAACTCCCAGCATGCCCGGACAGCCATTGGCTGAATACAAGTGAATAGAGGGCATGTAGGGCAATCAATACCTGGCAGTCATACATAGTACAGAGCAGTTATACATGGTGGTCATACCGAGAGTCATACATGGTGGTCATACCGGGAGTCATACATGGTGGTCATACCGGGAGTCATACATGGTGGTCATACCTGGGAATCCTACAGTGCGGTCATGTTGGGCAATCCTACGGGGTTGTTATAGTGTGCATACATGGTGGTTATATATAGTGGGCATACATGGTGGTTATATATAGTGGACACACATGGTGGTTATATATAGTGGGCATACATGGTGGTTATATATAGTGGACACACATGGTGGTTATATATAGTGGGCACACATGGTGGTTACACATAGTAGAATTCTCCACAATGATGCTTCTGTACAGTAGTAACCTATTGGATGAGACTTGAGCCCTTTGCATTGTTCCTCTTGGCAGCGTGACGTTCATGTGGGGTACACACCTCTGTGGCATCCTGTATACCCATCTGTAGTCACCCCTCATTATAAAGACTCATTGCTTCTCGGCATCTTCCCTCCAGGGTCTTATATTAGACTTTGGATTCCCTTTTTGCCGGTGACCAGAGTCTGTTGCGTTGGAGAGATGCCACCTCACTCTGTTATCAGGCGGTGGAGCGGTGCCCAGATTCATGAGCCGGCGTGCGGTGGTGTTTCACGGTGCACCCCCCGCCGTGGGCATTATAATCCGCCAGTATGTGCCATGACTAATCCTCAGAGCCTACACTCTTATGTATGCGCCGCTGCGGGCAGAGGATGAGTCGATTCCAGGAACGTGACGGATCAGGTCGCCCTCAGTTGTGATAGATCTGCTTCAGGATTCTACTCCTAAGGATCTGTGGCAACCTTATGACTTCACCGCGCTCATAGATCATCTGATACAGATCAGTAAATATGGCCGTTGTGAACAGCAGGGTGGAGGATATATCTCATGTTATGGCATTCTCTTTGCACAGATATAAAATAGCAATCGTGTAGGATAGGTTGGGGACAGTCAGTAGTCTCAACAGATGCCCTGAAAAGCCTTACTACCTCTGCTTCTTTCATTTGAGGTTGTTCAGCTTCCTTATGGTTCCCTGTCAGCAGTCTCAGGGTGTTATATATGGTTGTTCAGCTTCCTTATGATTCCCTGTCAGCAGTCTCAGGGTGTTATATGTGATTGTTCAGTTTCCTGATGGTTTGTCTGTCAGCAGACTCAGGGTGTTATATATGATTGTTCAGCTTCCTTTTGATTCGCCTGTCAGCAGACTCAGGGTGTTATATGTGGTTGTTCAGCTTCCTTATGGTTCCCTGTCAGCAGACTCAGGGTGTTATATATGGTTGTTCAGCTTCCTTATGGTTCCCTGTCAGCAGACTCGGGGTGTCATATTTGGCTGTTCAGCTTCCTTATAGTTCAACTGTCAGTAGACATGGGGTGACATACTTTGCTGTTCAGTTTCCTTATGGTTCGCCTAGAAGAAGACTTGGGTTGTTATTTGTGGCTGTTCCGCTTCCTTAGGGTGTCATATATGACAATTCAGCTTCCTTGTGGTTCGCCTCTTAGTAGTCTCCGGGTGGGAGATAGGTGGCTATTCAGCTTTCTTATGATTTGGCAGTCAGTACACTTGGGCTGTCATATTTGGCTGTTCAGCTTCCTTGTGGTTCATCTGTCAGCAGACTCTGGGTGTCATGTGACTGTTCAGCTTCCCTATGGTTTGCCTCTTGCCGGTCTCGAGGTTTTCAGCTTCCTTATGGTTCACCTCTTAGCAGGCTCGGGGAGTCTTATGTGACTGTTCAGCTTCCTTATGGTTCACCTCTTAGCAGGCTCGGGGAGTCTTATGTGACTGTTCAGCTTCCTTATGGTTTGCCTCTTAGCAGGCTCGGGGTGTTCAGCTTCATTATGGTTCGCCTCTTAGCAGGCTTGGGGTGTTCAGCTTCCTTATGGTTCATCTCTTAGCAGGCTTGGGGTGTCTTGTGTGACTGTTCAGCTTCCCTATGGTTTGCCTCTTGCCAGGGTTGAAGTGTTCAGCTTCCTTATGGTTCACCTCTTAGCAGGCTCGGGGTGTCTTATGCGACTGTTCAGCTTCCTTATGGTTCACCTCTAAGCAGGCTCGGGGTGTTCACCTTCCTTATGGTTCACCTCTTAGCAGGCTTGAGGTGTTCAGCTTCCTTATGGTTCACCTCTTAGCAGGCTCGGGGTGTTCAGCTTCCTTATGGTTCACCTCTTAGCAGGCTCGGGGTTTTCAGCTTCCTTATGGTTCACCTCTAAGCAGGCTCGGTGGGGTCTTATGTGATTGTTCAGCTTCCTTATGGTTCACCTCTTAGCAGGCTCGGGGGGTCTTATGTGATTGTTCAATGCAACAAAAGGGACCTATGAGTGGAGGGTAAATCCAATATTATTAACATTTGACCGCTAAGCGGTCACTGAGACCCTAAATTTCCCACCCAATATAAAACTTAACGTTTAATGAGCCAAGATTAAAATAACCTCACACATATTGATCCATAATGCATTGATTGGCATGACACTGCATGCTATAGAAGTGAATTGAAAAAATAGACTGTGGCTGCAGTCCACAGTCTATAGTGTGAGACAATTAAAAATCTAACACATTGCCCGCCCGCCCGACGTTTCGCCACAGGCTGTGGCTTTATCAAGGGCTAAGAGGCATTTTGCCTCTTAGCCCTTGATAAAGCCACAGCCTGTGGCGAAACGTCGGGCGGGCGGGCAATGTGTTAGATTTTTAATTGTCTCACACTATAGACTGTGGACTGCAGCCACAGTCTATTTTTTCAATTCACTTCTATAGCATGCAGTGTCATGCCAATCAATGCATTATGGATCAATATGTGTGAGGTTATTTTAATCTTGGCTCATTAAACGTTAAGTTTTATATTGGGTGGGAAATTTAGGGTCTCAGTGACCGCTTAGCGGTCAAATGTTAATAATTATGTGATTGTTCAGCTTCCTTATGGTTTGCCTCTTAGCAGGCTCGTGGTGTTCAGCTTCATTATGGTTTGCCTCTAGCAGGCTCGAGGTGTTCAGCTTCCTTATGGTTCACCTCTTAGCAGGCTCGGGGTGTTCAGCTTCCTTATGGTTCACCTCTTAGCAGGCTCGGGGTGTTCAGCTTCCTTATGGTTCACCTCTTAGCAGGCTCGGGGTGTTCAGCTTCCTTATGGTTCACCTCTTAGCAGGCTCGGGGTGTTCAGCTTCCTTATGGTTCACCTCTAAGCAGGCTCGGGGTGTTCAGCTTCCTTATGGTTCGCCTCTTAGCAGGCTCGGGGTGTTCAGCTTCCTTATGGTTCACCTCTTAGCAGGCTCGGGGTGTTCAGCTTCCTTATGGTTCACCTCTAAGCAGGCTCGGGGTGTTCAGCTTCCTTATGGTTCGCCTCTTAGCAGGCTCGGGGTGTTCAGCTTCCTTATGGTTCACCTCTTAGCAGGCTCGAGGTGTTCAGCTTCCTTATGGTTCACCTCTTAGCAGGCTCGGGGTGTTCAGCTTCCTTATGGTTCACCTCTTAGCAGGCTCGGGGTGTTCAGCTTCCTTATGGTTCACCTCTTAGCAGGCTCGAGGTGTTCAGCTTCCTTATGGTTCGCCTCTTAGCAGGCTCGGGGTGTTCAGCTTCCTTATGGTTCACCTCTTAGCAGGCTCGGGGTGTTCAGCTTCCTTATGGTTCACCTCTTAGCAGGCTCGGGGTGTTCAGCTTCCTTATGGTTCACCTCTAAGCAGGCTCGAGGTGTTCAGCTTCCTTATGGTTCGCTTCTTAGCAGGCTCGGGGTGTTTAGCTTCCTTATGGTTCACCTCTTAGCAGGCTCGGGGTGTTCAGCTTCCTTATGGTTCACCTCTTAGCAGGCTCGGGGTGTTCAGCTTCCTTATGGTTCACCTCTTAGCAGGCTCGGGGTGTTCAGCTTCCTTATGGTTCACCTCTTAGCAGGCTCGAGGTGTTCAGCTTCCTTATGGTTCACCTCTAAGCTGGCTCGAGGTGTTCAGCTTCCTTATGGTTCGCCTATCATCATGCTCAGGCTGTCATACATGGCCATTCTACAGACTGATCACAAACACCAAGCAGTTTTTTTCTCCTCCTCCTTTGTATAGAGAGTTCTTCTCTGGGGAGTTGTTCCTCCTGCAGTTGACATAGCAGAGCCGATCATCCTGTGTGATCACTTATACAGGGAGGCAATGTTGGGACCGATCCGTTTATTGATATATTAATGGCTGCCCATAGAGATGCTGTGATTGGCTGCCACCCAGTTGCAGTGTGCGTGGGATGAGAGGAGAGTTTCCCTGCTTCTCCCACACTGTCTGAGCTCACACTGCATGCTCGTCTCTGCTCTGCAGCATCGTCGCTGCCTGTGCCTTATCCTCCTGGTTGTATCTCCCGGCTGCCTTCCGTCACCTCAGCTGCTCTTACCAGCAATATGAAAGCCAACTACCTACTGTTTACAAAGTGGCTGTGTGCCCTGTGGTCACTGGGAGCCGGGTACCACCTGCACCATAGAGAGCCGGGACATGGGCACCTCGGAGGTGAGTGTGTGTGAACCTGTACAAGTATTAGAAGGGTTAATGTGGGGGATACTTAATATTTTCATTGTTTTTAGTCACTTTATTGCTTTTTTCCTTTTTTATGAGGGTTTTGTTGTTGCCTTTTATGTATCTGGAGGATCGCTCGCACATGGGGGGGGGGATCGCTGTAGATTGTCCACACAAAACTTACATCCTCAGCGTGTCTCATGTCAGATCCTTCACTTCAATGAAGAGGTCAAAAGATTTAACTGTGGAATTGTAATACATTGCTGGGTTGTCTTTATAATATAAACATTTTCTGTCACAAATCCCAACAAAAATCCACACAATTTGGTGCTTTGGAAATTCTGCAGAAAATCTGTTACATGTGACCAAACCAACCTGTTACTATATGTAGTTTGTTTACTACCAGGGTGCAATAGGGATAGATAGACATGAGATAAATAGATGTGAGAGATAGATAGATAGATGTGAGAGATAGATATCTAGATAGATAGATAGATAGATAGATGTGAGAGATAGATAGATAGATAGATAGATAGATAGATAGATAGATAGATAGATAGACAAAAGGATGTCAGCCAGCACTATTGATTCCAAACTATTATATGGACCTGGCTTACAGGTGCACGCTGCTGGGCTTCTGTTGCTGTCGATAGATAAATAGATATGTGATAGATAGATATGTGATAGATAGATATGTGATAGATAGATAGATACATACATAGATATGAGATAGATAGATATGAGATAGATAGATAGATAGATAGATATGAGATAGATAGATAGAATTCCAAAGAGACTTCACATCCGCCAAATGACAAAAAAAGGTAAATAGGTGCATGCAGTCATAGGCTTGGTTAGGGACTCCAACTTCAATATAGTACATGTGAGATGATAGATTATTAGATAGATATGAGATAGATAGATATGAGATAGATAGATATGAGATAGATATGAGGATAGATAGATATGAGATAGATATGAGATAGATAGATATGAGATAGATAGATATGAGATAGATATGAGGATAGATAGATATGAGATAGATATGAGATAGATAGATAGATATGACATGGATAGATATGAGATGGATGGATAGATACAGTCATGGCCGTAAATGTTGGCTCCCCTGAAATTTTTCAAGTAACACATGTTTTGCTATACACATGTTTATTCCCTTTGTGTGTATTGGGACTAAACCAAAAAAGGAGGAAAAAAAAGCAAATTGGACATAATGTCACCAAACTCCAAAAATGGGCTGGACAAAATTATTGGCACCTTTCAAAATTGTGGATAAATAAGATTGTTTCCAGCATGTGATGCTCCTTTAAACTCACCTGGGGCAAGTAACAGGTGTGAGCAATATAAAAATCACACCTGAAAGCAGATAAAAAGGAGAGAAGTTCACTTAGTCTTTGCATTGTGTGTCTGTGTGTGCCACACTAAGCATGGACAACAGAAAGAGGAGAAGAGAACTGTCTGAGGACTTGGGAACCAAAATTGTGGAAAAATATCAACAAACTCAAGGTTACAAGTCCATCTCCAGAGATCGCGATTTGCCTTTGTCCACAGTGCGCAACATTATCAAGAAGTTTGCAAGCCATGGCACTGTATCTAATCTCCCTGGATGTGGACGGAAGAGACAAATTGGTGAAAGGTGTCAACGCAGGATAGTCCAGATGGTGGATAAGCAGCCCCAAACAAGTTCCAAAGATATTCAAGCTGCAGGCTCAGGGAGCATCAGTGTCAGCGCAAACTATCCGTCGATATTTAAATGAAATGAAGCGCTATGGAGGAGACCCAGGAGGACCCCGCTATGGAGGAGACCCAGGAGGACCCCACTATGGAGGAGACCCAGGAGGACCCCACTATGGAGGAGACCCAGGAGGACCCCACTATGGAGGAGACCCAGGAGGACCCCACTATGGAGGAGACGCAGGAGGACCCCACTATGGAGGAGACCCAGGAGGACCCCATTATGGAGGAGTCCCAGGAGGACCCCACTATGGAGGAGACCCAGGAGGACCCCACTATGGAGGAGACCCAGGAGGACCCCACTGCTGACACAGACCTAAAAAAGCAAGACTACATTTTGCCAAAATGAACTTGAGTAACCAAAATCCTTCTGTGAAAACGTCTTGTGAACAGATGAGACCAAGATAGAGCTTTTTGGTAAAGCCCATCATTCTACTGTTTACCGAAAAAGGGATGAGGCCTACAAAGAAAAGAACACAGTACCTACAGTGAAATATGGTGGAGGTCAGTGATGTTTTGGGTTGTTTTGCTGCCTCTGGCACTGGGGGCCTTGAATGTGTACAAGACATCATGAAATCTGAGGATTACCAATGGATTTTGGGTCGCACTGTACAGTTCAGTGTCAGAAAGCTGGGTTTGCGTCCGAGATCTTGGGTCTCCAGCAGGACAATGACCCCAAACATACGTCAAAAAGCCCCAGAAATAGATGACGACAAAGCGCTGGAGAGTTCTGAAGTGTCAGCAATGAATCCAGATCTAAATCCCATTGATCACCTGTGGAGAGATCTTATAATTACTGTTGGGAAAAGGCGCCGTCCAATAAGAGACCTGGAGCAGTTTGTAAAGGAAGAGTGGTCCAACATTCCGTCTGAGAGGTGTAAGAAGCTTATTGATGGTTATAGGAAGAGTAATCCAACATTCCGGCTGAGAGGTGTAAGAAGCTTATTGATGGTTATAGGAAGAGTCCAACATTCCGGCTGAGAGGTGTAAGAAGCTTATTGATGCTTATAGGAAGACACTGATTTCACTTATTTTTTCCAAAGGGTGTGCAACCAAATATTAAGTTAAGGGTGCCAATAATCTTGTCCAGCCCACTTTTGGAGTTTGGTGACATTATGTCCAATTTGTTTTTTTTTCCTCCTTTTTTGCTTTAGTTCCAATACACACAAAGGGAATAAACGTGTGTTACTGCAATCCTTTTCTGTGAGGAATACTTCGTTTTCTAGAAAAAATTCAGGGGTGCCAACATTTATGGTCATGACAGATAGATATAAGATAGATAGATAGATAGATAGATAGATAGATAGATAGATAGATATGAGATAGCTATGAGATAGATAGCTATGAGATAGATAGCTATGAGATAGATAGATAGATAGATATGAGATAGATAGATAGATATAGATAGATGTGAGATAGATAGATATGAAATGAATAGATAGATATGAGATGGATAGATATGAGATAGATAGATATGAGATAGATAGATAGATATGAAATGAATAGATAGATATGAGATGGATAGATATGAGATGGATAGATATGAGATGGATAGATATGAGATGGATAGATATGAGATGGATAGATATGAGATGGATAGATATGAGATGGATAGATATGAGATGGATAGATATGAGATGGATAGATATGAGATGGATAGATATGAGATGGATAGATATGAGATATGAGATAGAGAGATATGAGATAGATATGTGATAGATAGATATGAGATAGATAGATAGATAGATATGAGATAGAAATGAGATAGATAGATAGATAGATATGAGGTTGTGGTTGGGATATGTTGGGGTCCATGTGTTAGATTAGGGGGTCTCTGTGATGCAGCGCGGCTCAGGTCATTGTTGTCCAGGCTCTGCGTTGTGTGATCTGCATTCACATGGACTGGAACGTGATTTGTTGCTCAGGCGGAGGGCTGCATAGATGTGGTGGAGATGGCTTGTTTACATATACATCTCCTGTGCCCCCCTGAATATATATATATCTCCTCCACAGAACATGTGAATGCCCCCTCCCTATAGCAGACTCCATACCTATGCAGACAATATAGACCTGCTGCTAATCTCATCCTCCTCCCTGATTAGAACGGCTGATACAAGAGAACAACAGCTTCCTCCCCTAACAGCACAATGACTATGGTCTGTGACTAGTGAAGGCCACCAGCTGCTCACATTGTCTGATCCTCTGACCCTTGTTTTTCTTTATGCTGTTTATTGTAATTTCACTGCTCACCAGCAGGGTGTGCTACAGCGCCATTGCATCAGTGAAATGCCCTTTAAATGGGGAGGTGTTGCTGCAGCCTCCCCCCCCCCTCCCTTTATTGGAAATGAAGCTCAGTCCTAATATACTTTGAATTTCATGTTCCCCCTCTAGGCTCCATTGTCACATTCTCTGCTTGCTGTAAGTGAACGGAATCATTTTTGATTTTATTTACAGGCAAAACACCTGTTTAGAACCAATATCTGCTGCATTGTTCTCAGTCTAAACCTGTGTTTTCCAACTAGGGTTCCTCCAGCTGTTGCAAAACTACAACTCCCAGCACGTCTGAGCATGCTAGCAACAGCTGGAAGAATACTGGTTGGGAAACACTGGCTCTTTGGCCTTAGAGCAGGGTTTCCCAACCAGCATGTCTGCAGCTGTTTCAAAACTACAACTCCCAGCATGCCCAGACAGCCTTTTCACTCTGTATACTAGTGTTTCCCAACCAGGGTGCCTCCAGCTGTTGCACAACTACAACTCCCAGCATGCCCGGACAGCCTTTCCACTCCATACATCAGTGTTTCCCAACCAGTGTGCCGCCATCTGTTGCACAACTACAACTCTCAGCATGCCCGGACAGCCTTTCCACTCCATAAATCAGTGTTTCCCAACCAGTGTGCCTCCAGCTGTTGCACAACCACAACTCCCAGCATGCCCGGACAGCCTTTCCACTCCATACATCAGTGTTTCCCAACCAGGGTGTCTATGGCCGTTGCAAAACTACAACTCCCAGCATGCCCGGACAGCCTTTGGCTGTCCAGGCATGCTGAGAGTTGTAGTTTTGCAACAGCTGGAGGCACACTGGTTGTAAAAGACTGCTCTAAGGCCATGTTCACATGTGTTTCAGCAGCCAAAGAGCCGCAGGTTTATATGGATGACCTTTCCAAAAACATCCGGCATATGATGGGTCTGGTATACGGTGTATACTATGTGCACCGTGTAGGGTCGGTCTCTCCCCTCCCCCATGTGCGGGTCGGGCCGTCTGTGTCCGTCAGTAAATACAGATTGTGTATTTGGTGTCTGGATCGAGAGGTGTCAGCGCTTATTATCCTTTGATCAGACGTAGAGAGAAGACAAACATCTCCCCTGAGGCCAAGTCCATTGTGTCCTCCTGTATCAGCCTTATCTGGACCAGACCACTGCTCAAACATGAGGGAAGCCGAACGGGCAGCGTCACTTACCTGGTCCTGAGAAAGCTGGGTGCATAGAGAAGAGGCACCCCTAGTGGCAAAGCTGTATATAGTTAATACTGTGGTTAATACTTCCCTTTACGTTCCAATAACCCCCCCCCCCCCCCCCCCTCTACTCCATACATCAGTGTTTCCTAACCAGTGTGCCTCCAGCTGTTTCAAAACTACAACTCCCAGCATGCCCAGAAAACCTTTTCACCCCGTACATCAATGTTTCCCAACCAGGGTGTCTCCAGCTGTTGCAAAACTACAACTCCCAACACGCCCAGACAGCCTTTTCACTCCCTACATCAATGTTTCCCAGACATTGTACCAAACTACAACTCCCAGCATGCCTGGACAGTCTTTACACTTTGTACATCAGTGTTTCCCATCCAGGGTGCCTCCCGCTATTGCAAAACTACAACTCCCAGCATGCCCAGACAGCCATGAGCTCTGTACATTAGTGTTTCCCAACTAGTAAGCCTCCATATACATAGTTATTTTTCCTGCCACCTGCACGTACGTCATGTGACCTTGCGCCATATATATATATATGTGTGTGTGTGTGTGTATATATATATATTTATTTATTTATTATTAATAATATTTTTATAATATATATAAAAAAAAAAAAATTTTAAGCTGCCATTGTTCATCCATAGCTTAGATCTAAGTAATTTTCAACGTGTGGTCCGGGTGCTAGTGAGATTGCGCAAAAATATATATAGCTAACTTCTTGCAAAACCAGCGCCACACTTGCCCTCAGGTTGTGTGCGGTATTGCAGCTCAATTCCATTGAAGTGAATGGCGCGGTGTTGTTATACCGCACAAGAGTGGCACAGTTTTAGCAAGAAATCAGATATAAGTAAATTTTCAGCGCTCCAGGTGTCATTGGTCATTCCTGTACTTGGCCACTAGGGGCACCGCTCCATAGGATTCTCTATTCCAGTGTATTCCGGAGCTCATGGCTGTCTGGGCATGCTGGGAGTTGTAGTTTGGTACAATGTCTGGGAAACATTAATGTACTGAGTGGAAAGGCTGTCGGGGCATGCTGAGAGTTGTAGTTTTGCAACAGCTGGAGGCACCCTGGTTGGAAGACACTGCTCTATTCTGTTTACAAGGACTCTGCTGCCTCCTGGGAGTCTTGATAATATAACTTATAGCTGCTTTCTTGCAAAAACAGCGCCACAATTGCCCTCAGGTTGCGTGTGATATTGCAGCTCCGTTCCATTGAAGTGAATGGCGCCATGTTGTAATGCCACACACAACCTGAGGACAAGAGTGGCGCTGTTTTTGCAAGAAATCAGCTAAAAGTAATTTTTCAGGTGTAATTATGAATTCCTTCCTTTGGCCACTAGGGGCAGCGCTCCATAGGATTCTCTATTCCTGTTTATATGGACTCCACCGCCTCCTGTTCTTCTTTCCTATTGTGAAAAGCACAAAGTGAGGAGATCAGACATGAAACCTCCGCTGGGGCCGGACCCTATTGGTTTGACATGTTTACAAAACACAGCGATGAAGCCACCAGGTGACGCCCCCCTCCCTGCCCCCGTGTAGGGTCCCAGAGGGGGGCACGGGCGGCCTGTTTCTCCAGCCATCTGCAGGCCTGACCCGGGATTCATTACCATCTGTACAGGCCCCGTGTGCACCTATTGAGCCGGAGGAAAGGGGCTTGTTTGCTGAGTTTTGGGGATGGAGGTGTGATGTGGTAATTAAGGCCGGACCCCCCGCTGACTCCCCCTCGGACAGATATAGCTATTTTCTCTAATATACAAAACTAATTGGCTCCTGGCACCAATATTGTATTCCGGGGCCCCTGTGTTGTGGCTTCAGCAAGTACATTAACATCTCAGTGCAGTCGGCTATAGGGGGCAGCGCCCCCCCCCCCCCCCCCCCGGACCCTGTGGAGACCAGTGATGGGGTTGGGGGGCTTTATTTTAGGGAGCAGAGAGATACATGAAGGGGTTTTCTACTTGTAGACGATACTTTTGAGGGTGAATTTAGAGCAAAGCTGGAACTGGGGCAGCAAGAATGTTACCTGGAGAAGCCGGGGTACTGTGGGGGTGCAGTGAGATTTGGGGAGTAGGGGGTGTACATGGGATACAATGATACTTGGGGATTGGGAGTATAGTTAGAGGAGCGGAGTATGGTTGGACCATATGGGGGTCAGGCTGTATTTTGGGGATCAGGCTTTATTGTTGGGGGATCAGGCTGTATTTTGGGGATCAGGCTTTATTGTTGGGGGATCAGGCTGTATTTTGGGGGTCTGGCTAATTGTGGGGGATCAGGCTGTATTTTGGGGGATCAGGCTGTATTTTTGGAGTCAGGCTTATTGTGTGGGGATCGGGCTTTATTGTTGGGGGATCAGGCTGTATTTTGGGGGTCTGGCTAATTGTGGGGGATCAGGCTGTATTTTGGGGGATCAGACTGTATTTTTAGAGTCAGGCTTATTGTGTGGGGATCGGGCTGTATTTTGGGGGTCAGGCTGTATTTTGGGGGTCTGGCTAATTGTGGGGGATCTGGCTGTATTTTGGGGGATCAGGCTGTATTTTTGGAGTCAGGCTTATTGTGTGGGGATCGGGCTGTATTTTGGGGGTCAGGCTTATTGTGGGGGGGATCTGGCTGTATTTTGGGGGTCAAGCTGTATTTTGGGGGTCAGGCTGTATTTTGGGGGTCAGGCTGTATTTTGGGGGTCAGGCTTATTGTGGGGGTCAGGCTTATTGTGGGGGTCAGGCTTATTGTGGGGGTCTGGCTTATTGTGGGGGTCTGGCTTATTGTGGGGGTCTGGCTTATTGTGGGGGTCTGGCTTATTGTGGGGGTCTGGCTTATTGTGGGGGTCCGGCTTATTGTGGGGGGTCAGGCTTATTGTGGGGGATCAAGCTATATTTTAGAGGTCACGCTTATTGTGGGGGGGGTCAGGCTGTATTTGGGGTTCAAACTTATTGTGGGGGATCAGGCTTTATTGTTAGAGATCAGGCTAAATTTTGGGGGTCACGCTTATTGTGGGGGGTCAGGCTGTATTTTGGGGTCACGCTTATTGTGGGGGGTCAGGCGGTATTTTGGGGTCACGCTTATTGTGGGGGGTCAGGCGGTATTTTGGGGTCACGCTTATTGTGGGGGGAGCTCAGGCTGTATTTTGGGGTCACGCATATTGGGGGTTTCAGGCTGTATTTTGGGGTCACACTTATTGTGGGGGGTCAAGCTGTATTTGGGGTTCAGGCTTATTGTCGGGGATCAGGCTTTATTGTGGGGGATCAGGCTGTATTGTGGGGGATCGGGACTTATTGTGGGGGATCAGGCTGTATTGTGGGGGATCGGGCTGTATTGTGGGGGATCGGCCTGTATTGTGGGGGATCGGGCTGTATTGTGGGGGATCGGGCTGTATTGTGGGGGATCGGGCTGTATTGTGGGGGATCGGGATTTATTGTGGGGGATCGGGATTTATTGTTGGGGATCGGGCTGTATTGTTGGGGATCGGGCTGTATTGTTGGGGATCGGGCTGTATTGTTGGGTATCAGGGTTATTTCCTTTCTTGGGGTGTGACACTTTACTCTGGTACAAGGATCCATGTTTCTGTCTTCAGACATTTCTCTCTTCTGAGCCCATGTTTTTGCTGTTCCCGTTCTTGTGATTCTTCCCTGTAGTCGGTGCCCGTCCCCGGTTGCCATGGACGCTGCCCCACAGCCCGGAGGTATTTGCCAGCATCTTGTGGTGGGTGGGCAGAACACGCTGTATAATGTTTATGGCCACTTGTTGAGCTCTTCCTCAGCACAGATGCTTCTTGTCTAGTTTACTGCCTGTGCGTTCCATTCACTGTCTCTATCGGTTTTATTATCTTCCACTTCCTCTGCTCTGATAACTCCATCATGTGCGACCCACCTGCCCTGATCTTACAGACCAGTCCTATGGACAGGGACCTTCATCTATTGGGGGGGCCCAAAGCTATGGTTATCACCTATCCAACATATCACATGACATCACATATCATAGATCCTATCCCTAGAGATGAAGAGCTCTCCCCCCCCCCCCCCCCCCCATATGACTGGTCAGACTGGTTCATTACAGGAGATCCTCCCCCACATGACGATACGCAGGTAGCTGCACTTAACAAACCGCAGGACCACCAGCACCAGCCTGAGGGGCTTCTGATGAGTAATGGTGGTCTCCGCTGGAGGTGGTCTCTTCGTTTACAGCTACAATGAGACCATTCACTATTGACAGGGACACTCAGTAACCTTTAACCTTGTATAGAGCTTCCTGACACCTTTATAATGGTTGTCCATGGACTCAGAAGTGGAGGCAGCATTCTGCGGGTCAAGTGTGCGCCTAATGATGTGCGACGGCCATCGTAGATCGTCATGGTTGCCATCTTTGGCCAAGGATCAGCTGTCGGTCTAAGCTACAAGCTGCCCAGGGCACAATATTAGTCCTTGGGGGGCACTGTATGAAGTGTAAGTACAATGGTGACAAGGGTGACACATGATGTACTTTTGCTGCTGCGTATTTTCTTACCCATCGAAGTTACTGCTAAAGCGAGCGGTCAGCGGAACCCCCATAGACTTGCATGGGACTTCTTGAGTTACGTAGGCCGCTCGCTTTAGCATTGGGTTACGCTTTTGATGGGAGTTTTAAAAGTGTATCCTGCCGCCGCAATCATTTAAACAAAACTTTGGTTTGACTGCCATTATAAGCCAAAATTTGACAGATTTGGGAACTATCAATAAAGCACTGTATATGGAACGACATAGCCCGAAAAAGTCCCCAGGGCACCTTTCTGGGTTTGCGGTGAACCCAGTAAAGCAGCGTTTCCAACCATTGTGCCTCCAGCTGTTGCACAACTACAACACCCAGCATGCCCGGACAGCCTTTCCACTTTGTACACCAGTGTTTCCCAACCATTGTGCCTCCAGCTGTTGCACAACTACAACACCCAGCATGCCCAAGCAGTCTTTACACTTCATATGCTAGTGTTTTTCAACCAGAGTGCCTCCAGCTGTTGCAAAACTACAACTCTCATCATCCGCGGACAGCCTTTTCACTTTGTACACCAGTGTTTCCCAACCATTGTGTCTCCAGCTGTTGCACAACTACAACACCCAGCATGCCCAGGCAGTCTTTACACTTCATATGCCAGTGTTTTCCAACCATTGTGCCTACAGCTGTTGCAAAACTACAACTCCCAGCATCTGCAGATAGCCTTATCACTTTGTACACCAGTGTTTCTCAACCAGTGTACCTCCAGCTGTTGCAAAACTACAACCCTCAGCATGCCCGGACAGCCAGCGGCTGTCCGGGCATGCTGGGAGTTGTAGTTTTGCAACAGTTGATTAGTTGGAAAACACTGCTGTAAACAAGGCATGCTGGGTGTTGTAGTTTTGCAACAGCTTAAGTCACCCTGGTTGGGAAGCACTATCTTTAACAAGGTGACATGGTGCTGTTTTTACCTTTTTATGTCTCACAACACTCATTTTACTTGTGGATTAAAAAAATATAATAATATTTGCAGTTTTTTAATTTTACCTTTTTTCTTTCTTTCTTTTTTTTGTCTTTCAGTGAAGGTGAGGGGCCCAGAAGCAGTCATTGACTTCCTGGCCTCCATTCTAGAGAAGCAGACGCCGCCACGTGTAGAATTTGCACAGCAAGGTTGGTGCCATACTGTCCTCCCGGGATAGCTGACATGTATCTGACGCTGGGACCCCCTCAAAAAACGAGAATTGAGGGGGTTGTGACTATGGCAGCAGTCGGCCATGTTTGCTAACACTCCTATTACTTACTAGAGACTGTAGGAGATCTTCACCAATGAGTGCATGGAGGTGCAGTGCCAATGCTTGACCGCGCTTGGGGGGTCAAGGTACCCCTGTTCTCGTAGCAGTTTGACTACTATCAATCATTACTAGTATCTTGGTACGGCCTGATTCACGCAATTGACAGGTGTAGGTCGGCACCTCATACATATAGACTGGAAGATCAGGAAGTCCAATCGCTAGTCACTTGTCAATAAAATCTTGATGCTTTGCTGACTTATAGAGATGAGCGAACTTACAATAAATTTGTTTCGTCACGAACTTCTCGGCTCGGCAGTTGATGACTTCTCCTGCATCAATTAGTTCAGCTTTCAGGTGCTCCCGTGGGCTGGAAAAGGTGGATACAGTCCTAGGAAAGAGTCTCCTAGGACTGTATCCACCTTTTCCAGCCCACGGGAGCACCTGAAAGCTGAACTAATTTATGCAGGAAAAGTCATCAACTGCCGAGCCGAGAAGTTCGTGATGAATCTAATTTACTGTAAGTTCGCTCATCTCTACTGACTTACATATACAGACATAAGGATTGTGGTATAAAAGTGACGCGTTTCGGGTAGTAGAGCACACCCTTAGTCATACAAAGATTTAAAGTAGTAGTGTAGTGAAAAAAAAAAACTTATGTCCTATCCAAAGGACCCCCTGCAATCTCCTTTACAGGGCCCCAGCAGTCCGTAGGAAGGAGGGGTGCCAACCTCGCACAAAGTGGCGGCTGACATGTATCCCATAGAGGAACATGGAGGGAGCATGTTGGCCGCTGCTTCCTGTGGGGGGTCAGCACCCCCGCTTCCTGCGGACTGCCGTGGCACCGTACAGGAGATAGCTGGGACCAGGCTGTAATCCTGGGTGGCCACCCCATAATTCAACAGTGTAGCTTCTAATCCTGTAGGACTGTGAGTCCTGATAAGCTTTGGAACACTACGCAACTGAAGGATACTAAAATATCCTACAGTATAGGGATATCTATAAAGGGATTGTCTGCTGCACATTGTTGCCCCCAGTATTGCACACAGTATAGCTGACAGATCGGTGACATGGGATATGGATGAAGCGAAAAAACCTTTGCCAGCCGGCGCTCAGAAGTCCATAGGAGGTATCACACTTGAGTCACGTAGATAAAGTATAGGCAACTTTATTGATGTACAGCAATGACTCGTTTCGGGGTACACACTACCCCTTCTTCAGATTGACATGTACTATGGTAGTGTATACCCCAAAACGAGTCATTGCTGTACATCAATAAAGTTGCCTATACTTTATCTACGTGACTCAAATGTGATACCTCCTATGGACTTCTGAGCGCCGGCTGGCAAAGGTTTTTTCTCTTCATCCATGTCCCAGTTATCCACAGGACACCGGCTGGTACTCCTGGACCTTGGGCTGCACAGGATCCACATTCATCTCTTATACCCCTATACGGGGTGATATGCGTATTTCCTATACGCCTAAGGTGAGCGGCCACTTTATAGAGCCTGCACCTCCCTCCTTCTTTTAGCAGGGAGGGGAAGTCTAAAACCCCCACCCCTCCACTTTATCTGTGGTAACGCACAAGGCGCCGTCCTTCGGTCTTTCCCTTTTTCTACTTTTATACAGATCAGTGACGTCTCCCTCTCTTCAATAACATGTCTCTTCTTTCCATCAGTAAACGCCACGACGTCCCAGGCTCCTCCTCCGCCTCCTCCACCGGCAGAAGGACCATCGGGGCGAAACAACGTACCAGGTGCTCCTAGACCAACAAGGCGACCTCCCAATGACGCTGTGCTGCTAGGTACAAAATTGGTTCGGTTTTGACAAAATCTCTTGAGTTTCCTAGAAAAGAGGTCGTCACCAAGCTTTGCCAAAATCCAGAGTGGCAAGTGTGTGTCTGCTTCAACACACATCCGTACATACCACTGCATAACTAGGTTGATTTGTCATTCAGGACTCCAGGAAAGCTTAGTGGCCTCCTGAGGGCATATCAATTTAATTCTGCAATGAGGCATATATACATATGTGAAAATAGCATAGAAGAAACAGGTACCCGCACTCACCGCTAGGCTGCTGTAGTTCGACTCTTCTGACGTGTACAGACGATCCGGTGTCAGACTCGTAGCAGGGCGCTCAGAATCGAGGCGACTGCCAGTGGCAGTCGCCTCGCTTCTGAGCGCCCTGCTACGAGTCTGACACCGGGTCTGTACACGCCAGAAGAGTCGAAGCGGCCTAGCGGTGAGTGCGGGTACCTGTTTCTTCTATGCTATTATCTGTTATGTAACTTTGGGCTTCTTGGTCCCCAGCACCCCCGGACTCACAGGCAGGAGGACCTCGATCTCCCGCAGTAACAGACCGCTATCTACAGCATTTTATACACAGTGACCTTATCATTTAGGTCCAGGACCACAACAGCGCCCTCATCTATTGTTTGGTAGATTATATATACATATGTGTGTATGTATGTATGTATATATACACACACACATACACTCTCTTTAAAGGGGTACTCCGGTGAAAACCTTCTTTTAAATCAACTTGGGGCAGAAAGTTAAACATATTTGTAAATTACTTCTATTAAAAAAATCTTAATCCTTCCTGTACTTATTAGCTGCTGAATACTACAGAGGAAATTCTTTTCTTTTTGGAATGCTCTCTGATGATATCATGACCACAGTTCTCTCTGCTGGCATTATTATAATAATAATAACGCTTTATTTATTGTTGTCCTTAGAAGGATTTGAACCCAAGGCCCCAGCACTGCAAGGCAGCAGTGCTATCCACTGAGCCATCATGCTGCCCTTAGCATATATCTGCTATGCACGGTTGCTAAAATGGACAGAGATGTCAGCAGAGAGCACTGTGTTCATGATGTCATCAATGTTCCAAAAAGAAAGGAATTTCCTCTGTAGCATTCAGCAGCTAATAAGTACTGGAAGGATTAAGATTTTTTTTAATAGAAGTAATTTACAAATATGTTTAACTTTCTGCCACCAGTTGATTTAAAAGAAAAAAGGTTTTCAAAGGAGTACCCCTTTAATGCTGGAGACAGTGGCTGCCATATTGGCTTCTTGCTGCTTCCCTACATAGAGGAAATAACACACTGACAGGACCACTGAAGGATTTATAGATGCTTTCCCTAATTCATAAATAAGTGATTGAGTCTCCCTGATTGGTTGCACAATCCCCCCCCCCCCCCCCCACACGTGTTGAACTTGCTGGAAGGACCCGGGAAGCGTTCGGTGTAACGTGACCCTTTCTCCGCTTTTCATCTGTCATTATAAAGGGCTTGTTAATCTGTCTTCAAACGGCCATTGTGCCTCCCTGCATAACCTTGTTTTGTTCAAGTGTTCAGTCAAAGGCACAAGATCCCCAGGAAAGGATGAGAGGATGCTGAGCCGGACAATAGAGCAATTAAGTCTGGGAAGAGTCAGGATGGCCGCCTGAGCGGAGTACAATAGCCCCAGCGGAGAGCCCATTGCCCGGTCACTGCGGGGCCTCACTACCTCTCCCCTTGCATTCACCTTTAACTCCACAATAAAAGACTCACAACAACATTATCTACTGACGGCTTAATTTACACCAAACGTAATGAACGATCCCATAGCCAGTGTGGCTGCCATTACACTGCCATCCAGCTTTCCTGGAGTCCGGACCATCCGATGTGCGCAGCAATACAGGAGACATACCATTGCATAAAGGGGTTATTCAGGATATGAATAACATAGCTGCCCAGTATGTGTGTAGTATTGCAGCTCAATCCCATTAAAGCGGAGATCAGTTGTAATACCACATATTACCTGAAGACAGGTGTGGCGCTGTTTAAAAAAAACAACAAAAAAAACTGCATTTTTTCCTAATTCTGGATAACCCCTTTGACTAAACAGGCGGTCAGTCTGTGGTCTGGCAAAGCAAAGGGCTCCTTCACTGTCCCCTTGTAGAAAAAAAACTCTTGTACTGTGCACCAATGGGCTATGGTGTCCTATACTGTTTACTTGAATCATTGTGCCAGGCACCTGCTAATATATGTGTAGGTTCCTCATCAGGCGACCACCTTCAGAGAGGAAGGAATTGCTTCCTCCATTATGTTTTGTCATTACACTTTTGTGGCCTAAATTAACCTTTTCCTTTCCGTGTCCCTGCAGGTGTCGTGGTGGCGTGTGGGGTCGCCGGACTCCTGGCTTTGATCATTGCTGGCGGGTGCTGGTGCAGGTATATATATATATATTTTTTTTTTGTGAGTTTTAGGTCTACAGAGCAGCAGTACGTGCAATAAATATCATAATAAAAAATAATAATCATAAAAATAATAATCATTATTATTATTAATAATAATAATAATGAAAAACTGTATATCCATCAATTCTCTACCTGATCACTCTTGCACCCAACATAGTGATTTCAGTAATGCAAGTGTATTGGGGAAGTGGTGTATATGCACTAACCTAATACATAGTGCGTTCCCATCCAGGGTGGCTCTAGAGCAGTGTTTCCCATCCAGTGTGCCTCCAGCTGTTGCAAAACTATAACTCCCAGCATGCCCAAACAGCTGTTGGCTGTCCGGGCATGCTGGGAGTAGTAGTTTTGCAACAGCTGGAGGCATCCTGGTTGGAAAGCACTTGCCTAGACTGTCATGTAAAGGTCTTTCTGATACATACAAGTACAGTAGTTCTCACACAGAGAGGATATCAGTACACTGTAGAAAAATACTGCAGTCGCCAGAACATACAGGAACATCAAATCATGCATTAGAAAGAGATAAGGGAGCAACATACTATACATTGGGACTAGAGATGAGCGAATTTACAGTAAATTCGATTCGTCACAAACTTCTCAGCTCGGCAGTTGATGACTTATCCTGCATAAATTAGTTCAGCTTTTAGGTGCTCCCGTGGGCTGGAAAAGGTGGATACAGTCCTAGGAGACTCTTTCTTTCCTAGGACTGTGTCCACCTTTTCCAGCCCACCGGAGCACCTGAAAGCTGAACTAATTTATTCAGGATAAGCCATCAACTGCCGAGCTGAGAAGTTCGTGACGCATCGAATTTACTATAAATTCGCTCATCTCTAATTGGGACCAGAGTTGGGACAAGGAACAACCAACATCTTCTGTATTATAGATCAGTGTTTCCCAACCAGTGTGCCTCCAGCTGTGACAAAATGACAACAAAAATACTGCAGTCACCTGAACATACAGGAACATAAAATAATACATGAGAAACAGATTAGAGAGCAACATACTATACATTGGGACCAGAGTGGGATTAGGAACAACCAACATCTTCTGTATTATAGATCAGTGTTTCCCAACCAGTGTGGCTCCAGCTGTGACAAAATTACAACAAAAATACTGCAGTCACCTGAGTGGGAAATGGAACAACCAACATCTTCTGTATGTGCTGAAAGTAACACTATAGATCAGTGTTTCTCCAGCTGTTGCTAAGCTACAACTTCCAGCATGCCTGGACAGCCAAAGGCATGCTGGGAGTTGTAGTTTTGCAACAGCTGGAGGCACACTGGTTGGGAAACACTGCTGTAGATCACCATATATGAACCCAGCATTAAAAGTTCTAGGGTGTCACAATTGAGTTTGTTACCCAATGTGTACCGGAACCTGTAGTTCCAGCATTAATTCTTTTTTTCATTCTATTTCCTCATAGAATGCGCAAGGAGATGAAGCTGGCAGAACGGACAGACTACCCCGCATACAAGCAGTCTCCCCCTCCGCCATATGAGAACACGTCGGTATGTTGTGTTTTTATTTTTTATTTTTTTTTTAATGTTGCCCTCCATGATTCTGGAATAATAGCTCAGATCTATAAGCTGTTCCTGTCGTAATATAAATGACATTACATTGCATATTTAAATGTATCTCTGGTAAAGCTGGGTGCCAATATGGCTGCTGTTGTAGCTTTCAAATGGGTTGTTACCCAGTACTGCTGAAAATCCTGCTAAGCCAGTGTTTCCCAACCAGGGTGCCTCCAGCTGTTGCAGAACTACAATTCCCAGCATGCCCGAATGCCTTTTCACTCCATACATCAGTGTTTCCTAACCAGTATGCCTCCAGCTGTTGCAAACCTACAACCCCCAGCATGCCCGGACAGCCAACGGCTGTCCGGGCATGCTGGGAGTTGTAGTTTTGCAACAGCTGGAGGCACCCTGGTTGGAAAACACTGTGCTAAGCAGTGATACATGGCAATTTCATGGTTTAACTAGGCCAAATTTTCATTGAGGAGACCCAAAAAAAAGTTGAGCAAGGAGGATTACCTCATTTAGACTTTGTAGCTGTTGTGATTACTGTTGTAAATCTGCACAATTTTGCCTTTTTTTGTTTTTCTAATTTAATTTATTTTCTTTCTTTTTTTTCTAATCATTTTTCAAATATTTTTTTATTCTAATTTCATTTATTATTTGTTGTTGTTTCAGCCCGGTGATAAAAAATTGGCCCAAAATGCCCAAATGTATCACTTCCAGCACCAGAAGCAACAGATGATCTCCATGGATAAGTGAGTGTTATTGTAGCGGTGTGGGGGCGCAGTGGGTGTGGCCTCTGGTCAGCTGACCCATAGATTCATATCTAATGTTTATTTTTATTTTTTTATCTTTTAAAGAAATAAAGAGCTAAAACACCCGGATTCTGCCATCACGTCGGACGAAGAGAATGAAGACGGTGATTTCACAGTATACGAGTGTCCAGGTTTAGCCCCAGTAAGTGCAAACGCTGGTTATTACAGGAGTATTTCCGGTACTTGTTTAAAAATTAGGGAAAAAAGAGCTTACTTACCTTGCTCTGATCCCCCGCAGCTCCTGCTCTGCTCCCTACCGTTCTCTGATCTTCTCTCTCTATCCAAGACAAGCACTTGAAGCAGTACCTGCCCACTCAGCTGATCACTTTCCTTTACAGGTTTCTATGTCCAACATTCAGCTTTCTCCGAATTCTGACAAGTTATACTTCCCTGATTTGTTATTTAGGAATCGGTTAAAGCTGACTGACAACCCCTGTTACGATGCCTTTACACGTGCGTATTTTGCTTCAGATTTTCCTATTCTTTGACTTCAATGGGTAGGAAGATCAGCAGCAAAATATGCATGTGTGAACCTACCCTTAGGGATGTAATGGCAGCCAGATTAACCATCACCTAGTGATATCACTAAGGAACTGGAGGACTACTAAAGGGATTCTATTTATAGGGAACTATCTATCGCATTGCCCAGTCCTTCTATCCCATTCTCATATTCTGACCTTATATCTCGTCCTCGTGTCTCGGCCTCATATCCCATCTTCATATCCCGACCTCTTATTCCATCTTCATATCCCATCTTCATATCCCGACCTCTTATCCCATCTTCATATCCCGACCTCTTATCCCATCTTCATATCCCGACCTCTTATCCCATCTTCATATCCCGACCTCTTATCCCATCTTCATATCCCGACCTCTTATCCCATCTTCATATCCCGACCTCCCCATCACATTCTTCTATTCCAATCTCAAATCACGTTCTCATATCCCAACCTCCTATCCTAATCTGTCGTCCTCATGGTCCTGTCCTATTTTCCATCCTAATATCCCTACTTTATATCCAGTGCCCCGCACTAACTATTCTCTTCACCCGGGCAGACATCTAAATGTTTAAAAGTCCTGGGCGATCTTTACAGCCCCATAGTAACCCTGACCCTCACAAATGGGGGTGGATTAGGGTTAATTTAACTCTACTATATTTTTAGTTGACATATAAGTAACATGTGACCAAGTTTCATCTAAATATTCCTAGTCATTTGGAAGTTACATAACATACATACATAGGTACACACACATACATAGATACACATAGATACACATACATAAATATATACATACACATACATATATACATATACATACATACAGTGGGACAAAAATGTATTTAGTCAGCCACCAATTGTACAAGTTCTCCCCCTTATAAAGATGAGAGGCTGTAATTATCATCACAGGTTATAACCTCAACTATGAGAGATATGAGAAAAGAAATCCATAAAATCACATTGTCTGATTTTTAAAGAATTTATTTGCAAATTATGGTGGAAAATAAGTATTTGGTCATCTACAAACAAGCAAGATTTCTGGCTCTCACAGACCTGTAGCTTCTTCTTTATGAGTCTCCTCTGTCCTCCACTCGTTACCTGTATTAACGGCTCCTGTTTGAGCTTGTTATCAGTATAAAAGACACCTGTCCACAACCTCAAACAGTCACACTCCAAACTCCACTATGGCCAAGACCAAAGAGCTGTCGGAGGACACCAGAAACAAAATTGTAGACGTGCACCAGGCTGGGAAGACTGAATCTGCAATAGGCAAGCAGCTTGGTGTGAAGAAATCAACTGTGGGAGCAATTATTAGAAAAAGGAAGACCTACAAGACCACCGATAATCTCCCTCAGTCTGGCGCTCCACGCAAGATCTTACCCCATGATGATCACAAGAACGGTGAGCAAAAATCCCAGAACCACACAGGGGGACCTAGTGGATGACCTGCAGAGAGCTGGCACCAAAGTAACAAAGGCTACCATCAGTAACACACTATGCCGCCAGGGACTCAAATCATGCAGTGGCAGACGTGTCCCCCTGCTTAAGCCAGTACATGTCCGGGCCCGTCTGAAGTTTGCTAGAGAGCATTTGGATGATCCAGAAGAGGCTTGGGAGAATGTCATATGGTCAGATGAAACCAAAGTAGAACTTTTTGGTAAAAACTCAACTCGTCGTGTTTGGAGGAGAAAGAATGCTGAGTTGCATCCAAAGAACACCGTACCTACTGTGAAGCATGGGGGTGGGAACATCATACTTTGGGGCTGTTTTTCTGCTAAGTGACCAGGACAACTGATCCATGTAAAGGAAAGAATGAATGGGGCCATGTATCGGGAGATTTTGAGTGAAAACCTCCTTCCATCAGCAAGGGCAATTAAGATGATACGTGGCTGGGTCTTTCAGCATGACAATGATCCTAAACACACTGCCCGGGCAATGAAGGAGTGGCTTCATCAGAAGCATTTCAAGGTCCTGGAGTGGCCCAGCCAGTCTCCAGATCTCAACCCCATAGAAAACCTTTGGAGGGAGTTGAAAGTCCATGTTGCCCAGTGACAGCCCCAAAACATCACTGCTCTAGAGGAGATCTGCATGGAGGAATGGTCCAAAATACCAGCAACAGTGTGTGAAAACCTTGTGAAGACAGAAAACGTTTGACCTCTGTCATGGCCAACAAAAGGGATATAACATTGAGATGTATAGTATTGAAAAGATGTATAGATTGAAAAGTATTGAGATGAACTTTTGTTATTGACCAAATACTTATTTCCCACCATAATTAGCAAATAAATTCTTTAAAAATCAGACAATGTGATTTTATGGATTTTTTTCTCATTCTGTCTCTCATAGTTGAGGTTACATCCTATGATGACAATTACAGCCTCATCTTTATTATGGGGTGAACTTGTACAATTGGTGGCTGACTAAATACTGTTTTGCCCCACTGTACATAGATACATATATATATATATATATATATATATATATATATATATATACACATACATAGATACACATAGATACATATACATGCATACACACATACATAAATACATATATACATACATACACACATACATACACACATACATACACACATACATACACACATACATACATACACACATACATACATACATACACATACATAAATACATATATACATACATACACACATACATACACACATACATACATACATACACATACATAAATACATATATACATACACAAGCTCAGTTTTATTTGTATGTATAGATTCTGGATTCTAGTTTATAGTTCTTTTCTCCGCACCCTTAGACATATAAGCAGCATTTACAATCTGGGCCCCTAAAGTATCAGGTAAGATGGAGGCTAAATGTTTTAGGATTTACATCTGTAGTACAGGGTGCCCAGCAGGGGAGGGATGTAAATAGGGGCTTGTAATCCTATTTGGTATCAGAGGTCCTCCGAGTGCCGATGTCAGATCAGCCTCAAGGGGGTCAGCCTCTGCCCGGACACACTTATGTAATCCTTCCTCCAAGTGTTCTGGATTCCCCTTCAGTTAGAACTATGTTTACCAACCAGTGTGCCTCCAGCTGTGGCAAAACTGTCCGGGCATCCTGGGAGTTGTAGTTTTGCAACAGCTGGAGGCACCCTGGTTGGACAACACTTCATGGCAAAGTGTAAAAATGCAACAGGGTTCCAAAAAGAGCACTTTTCCTACATATAGTATCTGATAGCCTTTTCTCATCCTACTATGCCAAATCCATTGGAAAAGTGTAGTAAATGGAAAATACGTTATATCCTGAATGGAGCACGCCGCCATCATCCCCCCCCCCCCCCCCCCCCCCGCCATCACTGCCTATGGTTTGTGCAGCGTTACGGCACCGTCACCGTATAATTACACAATTTGCCACTGGGCGTAGCGTCCCAAATTAGGCAACCTTCATAATATAGCATTACGGGATAAAAAAGCTCCGCCATCCCTGCTGCTTGTTTGCATGCTGCCGCAGTGTGATAGATCCTTTCACAGAACAATGCCGCCATTCATTAGCCTTGTTACAAGGTAAAGTGTTACAGACACAATGGGGGAGATTTAGCAAAACCTCTACAGAGAAAAAGATGCTGAGTTGCCCATAGCAACCAATCAGATCGCTTCTTTTATTTTTGAGACTGCCTCTGGAAAATGAAAGAAGCCATCTGACAGGTTTTGATAAATCTCCCCCCAATTACTCCACAGGGGTCAAAGCTTTCAATGAGCGGCTGTGACGGCCGCCGGGGCTCGGATGATGCCTGTCAAAGGGCTCTGTGCTGTTTTGTATTCGGGATTAGCTGGTCGGTTCCTGTTCTTATCCCTTTGCTTAGCGTATAGTGTGTTTTCTGTGTGGGGGCCCCAGCAGAACCCCACTGTAAGGGATTGGACCCTCTTGTCTGGAAAGAACAGCAGCGTCAAGATTAAGGGAAATCATATGTTGTGCAGCGGGAACCAGAACCCCATAATACAAAAGCACATAGGCCCCATTATAATATAACTACATAAAATGGGGGTCAAGGCTGCAGCTGAGGGGCTTTAAAGGGGTACTCCACTAGAAAACATTTTTTTAAATCAACTGGTCCCGGAAAGTTAAACAGATTTGTAAATTACTTCTATTTAAAAATCTTAATCCTTCCAGTACTTATTAGCTGCTGTATGCTCCACAGGAAGTTGTGTAGTTCTTTCCAGTCTGACCACAGTGCTCTCTGCTGACACCTCTGTCCATGTCAGGAACTGTCCGGAGCAGGATATGTTTTCTATGGGGATTTGCTTCTACTCTGGACAGTTCCTAAAAAGGACAGAGGTGTCAGCAGAGAGCACTGTGGTCAGACAGAAAAAGAAATTCAAAAAGAAAATAACTTCCTGTGGAGCATACAGCGGCTGATAAGTACTGGAAGGGTTAAGATTTTTAAATAGAAGTAATTTACAAATCTGTATAACTTTCTGGCACCAGATGATTAAAAAAAAAAAAAATGTTCCCAGTGGAGTACCCCTTTAAGAACTAGAACATATTGTTTACCTATAGCAAAGGAGCTAAACAAGTGTTTTCCAACAGTTTGCCTCCAGCTGCTGCAAAACTACAACTCCCAGCATGCCCGGACAGCCAACGGCTGTCCGGGCATGCTGGGAGTTGCAGTTTTGCAACAGCTGGAGGCATCCTGTTTGGAAAATACTGGCCTAGACTTGTGAAGACCCCCCAAAGGTCCTTCTGATACATCTGAATACAGCAGTTCTGTAAGGGGACAGAATCCCATTGAAGACAATAGGAGGCTGCTGCAGCGGAATATCTCCTACAGTGGATGGAAGAATTATTCACCCATTAGTGTTACAGAGAAATTGCTAAATTTTGAACCAACAATAGGCTTGAAGAAGAACCTATAGTGAGTTCGAAAAATTGCGATTTTATGTATGATTATTTATTTATTTTTTATTATTAAATGAGACATTGATGCGTGTGATTTTTACACTTTGCATTTCATTTATTATTCATTTATTTTTAATATTATTATTATTTGATACTATGATGCATCTGATTTACACTTTGCATTTCTTTTATCAATATTTATTATTATTATTATTTTTTCTATATAATACACTGATGCATCTCATTTACACATTACATTTCTGTTATCAATATTTATTATTATTATTATTTTTGTTATATAATACACTGATGCATCTCATTTACACGTTACATTTCTTTTATCAATATTTATTATTATTATTATTATTATTTTTTCTATATAATACACTGATGCATCTCATTTACACGTTACATTTCTTTTATCAATATTTATTATTGTTATTGTCATATAATACACTGATGCATCTCATTTACACATTACATTTCTTTTATCAATATTTATTATTATTATTGTTATATAATACACTGATGCATCTCATTTACACATTACATTTCTTTTATCAATATTTATTATTATTATTGTTATAAAATACACTGATGCATCTCATTTACACATTACATTTCTTTTATCAATATTTATTATTATTATTATTGTTATATAATACACTGATGCATCTCATTTACACTTTGCATTTTTAATCATTTATTTATTTATTTAATTATAGTATTATTATTATTGTTATTATTATAATAGACTGATGTATCTAATTTACACTTTGCATTTTTAATCATTTATTTAATTATAGTATTATTATTATTATTATTATAATAGACTGATGTATCTAATTTACACTTTGCATTTTTAATCATTATTTATTTATAGTATCATTATTTTTATTATTATTATGATATGATACACGGATTTATCTGATTTACACTTTATTTCTATAATTTTTTTTTTTTTTCAGACAGGAGAAATGGAGGTAAAAAATCCGCTCTTTGACGACTCCTCCCTCCACCACCCGACCAATGGCCATCACTAGCCAACTCCGCCTGCAAACCAAGACCCAGTTCTGAAAAAAAAATCAATAAAGCTCAAGACGTCAAAAAAAAATTCCATAAACGTTTTGAGATTTTTTTTCCTGAATATGATCAACTATTTTGTTTTATTTTAAATATTATAATGTTTTTTTTTAATTTAGCAAAAAAAAAAAGGACTGTTTTCAGCTCCACTGGCAGTGACAAAATAGTAAAGACTGTTAAACAAGTGACGACCCGTCGCCCGGATACTCCGACCTCTTTTTATTTTTATTTTTATAATTTAAAATATATTTTTTTTTTTTCCTTTTTTCTTTTTTTCCATTTGAATCTTCTCCTTCTTTGGCGAAGATGGGATGGTCACGTGTTCATGACAGCGAGCGAGAGGGAAATCCGACCGTCTCAGACTGGAGAATCTACCTTCCGAGTGCACAGAGCCAGTCTGGAGCTCGGCAGCTTGTTATCCATATCGGTTCATTATGTGTCCGGAGATAAAAAAAAAAAAGAAGATTGATTGTTACTTCCTTGAATAACATTTGCACTTTTATAAACATATTGTAATGTATCCCGATATATATACAATGTATCCGTTACCCAGATGGCATTTAAAGCCATACTCCCTTCATGGTTTACGTTGCTGTCTTGTTTTGTCTAAAAAAAACAAAAACAAAAAAACAATCACAGGTAGGGCCGTACAGTCTGAAAAAAAAAAGTGATATATTTTCTTGCAGGAAGATAATTTTGGGGGGTAGCTTCCCCTTTAAGACGGAACGCAACCCGCCTGGTGTCCCTTACACGCAACCTTTGCAGGTATGTCAGAATATAGCAATGCAGAAATGAATACTCTGACCTCGCTGTGTTTTATATGTAGGTTTGTGCATGTCTGTATGGGACATGTGCTAAGTTAGTGTTTCCCAACCAAAGTGCCTCCAGCTGTTGCAAAACTACAACTCCCAGCATGCTGGGAGATGTAATTTTGCAACAGCTGGAGGCACACTAGCTAGGAACAGAGTACTACATAGTTAAAAGGGTCCGCTTTAAACAGTGGTTTGTGCATGTCTGAATGGGACATGTGCTAAGTTAGTGTTTCCCAACCAGTAGGCCTCCAGCTGTTGCAAAACTATAACTCCCAGCATGCTGGGAGATGTAGTTTTGCAACAGCTGGAGGCACACTAGTTAGGAACAGTGTACTAGGTAGTTAAAAGGGTTTGTGCACGTCTGTATGGGACATGTGCTAAGTTAATGTTTTCCTAACTAGTAGACCTCCAGCTGTTGCAAAACTACAACTCCCAGCATGCCCGGACAGCCGTTGGCTGTCCGGGCATGCTGGGAGTTGTAGTTTTTCCACAGCTGGAGGCACTCTGATTGGGAAATACTGTACTATGTAGTTAAAAGGGTCCACTTTAAACAGCGCCACCCCTGTCCATAGGCTGTGTCTGGTATTGCAGCTTATCCCCCATACAAGGGAATTGGATTGCACTGCAATACCAGATGCTGTCTATACAGCCATGTTTTTCTAACACTGGACAGTTCCTTTAACCCTGCTTTTTGAAGCTGCGCTACCCATTTGAAGAGGGGTACTCCAGCATTTGAAAACATATCCCGTTTCCACAGGAGTGGGGATGAGTGTTTGATCGCGGGGGGTCCGAACGGGACCTGAATCTCCCCATGCATGGAGTAGGTTCGACCCGCCTCCTCTCTGCATTCTCTATAGGTGCGTTGGTGATATTTTGAGCGATCTACCCGGCTATATCCGGCGCTCCTATAGCGAATGCATGGATGGGGGGAGTGTCTGTCCGGCCACAGGTATAGGGGGGGGGGTACTTCTTTAAGATTGCAGGCTGCAGAGGACATGCTGGGATCTGGGAAGAGGCATCGGGTAAGAAGGTAAATTATTGAGCACCAGAGTTATATAACTTTATAGACATAACAGTCCTGCCCTAATCCAATATGGAGCACAGGGTCTTCCTTCCCTTCGGGGAGTGTTTGAGGACACCCTATTTACCTCTACAGACCCTAACGCAGTGTGTCCCAACCAGTGTGCCTCCGGCTGTTGCAAAACTACAACTCCCAGCATCTTAGAGTTGCAGTTTTGCAACAGCTGGAGGTCCATAGTTTGGAGACCACTAGTGTATAGTCATCTGTAAAACATGTTTAATCACAGGGCTCCGAGGAAAGATGAAATTGCCCAAAACTCAGTCTAGATCTCACCATGTGCGGCCAACTTATCCAGGATTACAAATCATAGCTGATTTCCGAAACAAAATAAAAATAAAAAATAGCGCCACTCTTGTCCTCAGGTTGCCCCTGGTATTACAGCGCAGTTCCATTGAAGTTAGTCAAGCTGAGTTGTAATACCACACACAACCAGGTGTGGGGCTGTTTATGGAAGAATGCAGCTATGTTTTTCACATCCTGGATAACCCTTTTAAAGTCTCTCATCTCAATTACGTAGAGAGATGTATATAGGGTTGTCTCTTTATCAAAATTGGGAGGGAGGGGGGGGGGGGTCCATAGTAGTCCAAGCACCCAGACCCCTCCACCCATGTGACCTCCTGAAATGACCTCTGCAGTCTGTCACCTCCCCCCAATCATGGACGCAGACCATATCTAGTGCTGGTGAGGAGGTTTCCTGTGTCATTGTATGCGTCTACAGGGTCGCTCAGCAGGGGGCGCTGTTTCCAATCCGTATTGCACTACTTGTAGATTCCATCAATCACAGCTGAGAACAGTAAAACCGTCATTTTTCTTTTCTTTGCACAAATTGTAATTGTAAAATATGAGAGAATTATTCTGTGTCTGTCCGTGTCTTTCCTTTTGCAGATGCTATTCCGCTCCTTTTACCAATATATTAGACATTTTATTTATCTCAGTAAGTGGTTTTTGTTTCTTGATGCAAAATGGAGCAGAGAAATTGGAGGGAGGGGGGAGGGGGGTGTCGCTGTTACTTTTGATGGATTTACCATCACCATTAAAGGGGTACTCCGGTGGAAAACTATTTATTTTAAATCAACTGGTGCCAGAAAGTTATACAGATTTGTAAATTACTTCTATTAAAACATCTTAATCCTTCCAGTACTTCTCAGCTGCTGTATTATGCTCCACAAAAGTTATTTTCTTTTTGAATTTCCTTTCTGTCTGACCACAGTGCTCTCTGCTGACACCTCTGTCCGTGTCAGGATTGGTTTGCTATGGGGATTTGCTCCTACTCTGGACAGTTCCTGACATGAACAGAGGTGTCAGCAGAGAGCACTTTGGCCAGGCAGAAAGGAAATTCAAAAAGAAAAGAACTTCCTGTGGAACATACAGCAGCTGATAAGTACTGGAAGGATTAAGATTAAGTAATTTCCAAATCTGTTTAAATTTCTGGCACCAGTTGATTAAAAAAAATGTTTTCCAGTGGAGTACCCCTTTAAGAGTGTCCAAATGGTATATAACTCTGTATTATTGTTGGTGTCAGTGAAGTAATTGATCCTGCACCAGGAGACTCAGGATGAACAGATCTTTAAGGTCGTAGTGGATTGAATTGTGTTGATATCAGCAAAGAGAACTTATAATACATAACTTCTGATGGATAACCATACACGGATCAATAGGGTTATGTTCACACTATGGACTCTCTGCCTGGAGATAATTCAGGAGGCGTCTGCATCGGAATTTCAGTAGTGTGAACGGACTCCAAGGTCAATGTCACACAATGGAATTACTGAGCAGAATCCACTGGAAAAATTACTTGTAAAGTAAAAGTTGCCCCTAGTAACCAATCAGATGGCTTCTTTCATTTTGCAGAGGCCGTGTTAAAAACGAAAGAAGCCATCTGATTGGTTGCTGTTGGCACCTGGACGGGTTTTGATAAATCTCCCCCATTGTGTTGAATGGGGATCCTGCTGTCCCGTTCACACAGTGGAATTTCCATTGCGAAAATTCCGCCTTCTGGATCCTGCAAAAACATTGAACGTGTCCGTAGTTATTGTGGAATGCAGCAGCCACGTCCATTAAATTCTGCATGAATTGCGCCTAAATTCTGCGCAGAATCCTCGAATCTGCTAAAAATCCGCTGCCAGCTTGGGCAGAATGGAATCTGAGTGGAAGCTTCTTAAGGCCATGTTCACATGTCCGGAATCTCCATGTGTAATTCTGGCGGAGATTCCGGAGCAGCAGAGTCCTGATTCTACTGTATTGTGCACACGTCCGAAATTTCCATGTCTGCAGAAAAAAAGGAACGTGCTCCGCACGGACTGCATAACAGTCTATGAGATATATGCCGGTGCTCGCACTCTGAATGTGTGAACATGGCCCTAGAGCTGTGTTTCCCAACCAGGGTTCCTCCAGCTGTGGCAAGACTACAACTCCCAGCATGCCCGGACAGCCGAAGGCTGTCCGGGCATGCTGGGAGTTGTAGTTTTGCATCAGCTGGAGGCACACTGCTTGGGAAACACTGCCCTAGAGAGATTCTCTATTTGCATCTTATCTGAATATTCTTTTCAGCTCCAATTTCTAAACCGATGGAATCTTCCAATAAGACTTTACATGAGTGTTTCCCAACCAGGGTGCCTCCAGCTGTTGCAAAACTACAACTTATGTCTAAGCCGAGCCTTGTCGGGAGTAAGCTAATGCCAGGCAGCTGCTGGTAAAGCTGGGTATTCTGTCGCTTACCCAAGCCTTGTCGGGAGTATACCAATGCCAGGCAGCTGCTGGTAAAGCTGGGTATATTGTAGTGCAATGAAGTGTGGAGAAAACCAATGCCAGGCAGCTGCTGGTAAAGCTGAGTATTCTGTGGCTAACCCAAGCCTTGTCGGGAGTATACCAATGCCAGGCAGCTGCTGGTAAAGCTGGGTATTCTGTGGCTAACCCAAGCCTTGTTGGGAGTATACTGATGCCAGGCAGCTGCTGGTAAAGCTGGGTATATTGTAGAGCCAAGAATTGAGCAATGAAGTGGGGAGAAAACCAATGCCAGGAAGCTGCCGGTAAAGTTAGGTATTGTACAAATAAGTGAAGACTTAGAGCGGTCACTAATGCCAGATAGCTGTAGTTAAAGGTTTTTTTTTTTTTAATCAAATCAACCATTGCCAGAAAGTTATACAGATTTGTAAATGACTACTATTTAATAATCTTAAGTACTGGAAGGGTTAACAGCTGCTGTATGCTCCACAGGAAGTTGTGTAGTTTTTTCCAGTCTGACCACAGTGCTCTCTGCTGCCCCCTTCTGTCAGTGTCAGGAACTGTGCAGAGCAGGAGAGGTTTTGCTATGGGGATTTGCACAGTTCTTGATACAGACAGAGGTGGCAGCAGAGAGCACTGTGGTCAGACTGCAAACAACTACTCAACTTCCTGTGGAACCTACAGCAGATGATAAGTACTGGAAGGATTAAGATTTTTTTAATTGAAGCAATTTACAAATCTTTAAAACTTTCTGGCACCAGTTGATTTGAAAAAATAATAACTTCCACCGGAGTACCCCTTTAAAGCTAAGTGTAACCATGTCTCTAGTGATGAAATAGCGATATTAATAATGCCAGATAGCAGTAGGTAAAGTTAAGTATTGTATAGCTATAGAAATAGAGCAGGGCTGTCTCCAGCTGTTGCAAAACTACAACTCCCAGCATGCCCGGACAGCCTTTGGCTGTCCGGGCATGCTGGGAGTTGTAGTTTTGCAACAGCTGGAGGCACCCTGGTTGGAAAACACTGCTTTACATATATAGTGAAATTGAATCTGGCATCTGATAATCCGGGCCGAACTACAGTATAAGGGGGAATATCACAATTAGAGACGAGCGAACTTACAGTAAATTCGATTCGTCACAAACTTCTCAGCTCGGCAGTTGATGACTTTTCCTGCATAAATTAGTTCAGCTTTCAGGTGCTCCCGTGGGCTGGAAAAGGTGGATACAGTCCTAGGAGACTCTTTCCTAGGAATGTATCCACCTTTTCCAGCCCACGGGAGCACCTCAAAGCTGAACTAATTTATGCAGGATAAGTCATCAACTGCCGAGCCGAGAAGTTCGTGACGAATCAAATTTACTGTAAATTCGCTCATCTCTAATCACAATACTGAACCTCATCTCAGATCATAACCTCAATATATCCCCAATAAATACAGGATTTCCCATTATCATTGCAGGTTGCCCGCGGTCATGTGACTGTAGCGCAGAATAATAATAGTAATATTTATTTGTATAGCACTAACAAATTCTGCGGCACTTTAATAAAGCACCAGAAGTTTCTATTGAGCTCCAGTCTAGAATACAAAGTAGCGGCAGGTTTGAACCCTTTTTATTTTGGGCATCTTATTCAGAATATCTGATCATCCTTCACCCGCTGAGGCTGGATTAATGTGGATTGTGCATTAAGGTGAAGGGGTTTTATAGCCATTGGACATGAACGTTTTCCAGTCTGGGTGGTGTACTACAACCCTCAGCATCTCACCATCCTGTGGAGACTCTGTGGCTCCATTCACTCTCTACAGCCAGCTTCTTAAAGTTTAATTAATTTCCTCCCCAAGTTTTCAAAAGAGGAAACCGCTGACACCTGTAAGTCCCTCATCTGCATGTCTTCTCACCTGGCCCCCCGCCCCTCGCTCCTTCTTCTCCCTCAGGGTCTTTCTTTCTTCCAATGGCTCCTCGGACCCCGGTGAGTCTTCTTTCACATGCTGAAATCTCTTTCCCCTCCCCAAGGGCAAAACTCCAAACTGCACTCGCCTTGATCTCTACACCCGGCCCCAATCTTTTTGATGAGACCTTTAAAAGCATTCCAGGAGAGGACTGCGGAGGGATCTGCCCCAGTGCTAGACACTAGGATCAGATAAATACATCCAATATACAACCCCGTCCCCTGCAGGATAGACTCAGGACCCTGGATAGACAAGACCCCCATATAATGCCCCTACAGGAGAGATACATGACCCTGGATAGACAAGACCCCCATATAATCCCCTACAGGATAAACACAGGACCCTGGATAGACAAGACCCCCATATAATCCCCCTACAGGAGAGATACAGGACCCTGGATAGACAAGACCCCCCATACAATCCCCTACAGGATAGACACAGGACCCTGGATAGACAAGACCCCCATATAATCCCCTACAGGAGAGATACAGGACCCTGGATAGACAAGACCCCCATATAATCCCCTGCAGGAAAGATACAGGGCCCTGGATGGACAAGACCCCCATATAATCCCCTACAGGAGAGATACAGGGCCCTGGATAGACAAGACCCCCATATAATCCCCTACAGGATAGACACAGGACCCTGGATAGACAAGACCCCCATATAATCCCCTACAGGATAGACACAGGACCCTGGATAGACAAGACCCCCATATAATCCCCCTACAGGATAGACACAGGACCCTGGATAGACAAGACCACCCCCCATACCCTACTGGATGGATACAGGACCATGGACAGACAAGATACCCCCCCCCCCTCCTCCCAATACCCTACTAGAGACATACAGGACCCTGGATAGACAAGATACCTAACCCCCACCCCAATCCCCTACTGGGGAGATTCAGGACCCTGGATAGACAAGACCCCCATATAATCCCCTACAGGATAGACACAGGACCCTGGATAGACAAGACCCCCCATACCCTACTGGATACATACAGGACCCTGAATAGACAAGATACCCCCCCCCCCCAATACCCTACTAGAGACATACAGGACCCTGAATAGACAAGACCCCCATATAATACCCTACAGGAGAGATACTGGATAGACAAGATACCCAACCCCCCCCCCCCCCCCCCCCCCCATACCCTACTGGAGACATACCGGACCCTGGATACACAAGACCCCTCCAATATCATCCCCTACTGGAGAGATACAGGGCCCTGGATAGACAAGACCCCCCATATAATGCCATACAGGAGAGATACAGGGCCCTGGATAGAGAAAACCCCCATATAATGCCATACAGGAGAGATACAGGGCCCTGGATGGACAAGACCCCCATATAATGCCCTACTGGAGAGATACAGGGCCCTGGATGGACAAGACCCCCATATAATGCCCTACTGGAGAGATACAGGGCCCTGGATAGACAAGACCCCCATATAATGCCCTACAGGAGAGATACAGGGCCCTGGATGGACAAGACCCCCATATAATGCCCTACTGGAGAGATACAGGGCCCTGGATAGACAAGACCCCCATATAATGCCCTACAGGAGAGATACAGGGCCCTGGATGGACAAGACCCCCATATAATGCCCTACTGGAGAGATACAGGGCCCTGGATAGACAAGACCCCCATATAATGCCCTACAGGAGAGATACAGGGCCCTGGATAGACAAGACCCCCATATAATGCCCTACAGAAGAGATACAGGGCCCTGGATAGACAAGACCCCCATATAATCCCCTACAGGAGAGATACAGGGCCCTGGATGGACAAGACCCCCATATAATGCCCTACAGGAGAGATACAGGGCCCTGGATAGACAAGACCCCCATATAATGCTCTACAGGAGAGATACAGGGCCCTGGATAGAGAAAACCCCCATATAATGCCATACAGGGCCCTGGATGGACAAGACCCCCATATAATGCCCTACAGGAGAGATACAGGGCCCTGGATGGACAAGACCCCCATATAATGCCCTACTGGAGAGATACAGGGCCCTGGATAGACAAGACCCCCATATAATGCCCTACAGGAGAGATACAGGGCCCTGGATGGACAAGACCCCCATATAATGCCCTACTGGAGAGATACAGGGCCCTGGATAGACAAGACCCCCATATAATGCCCTACAGGAGAGATACAGGGCCCTGGATAGACAAGACCCCCATATAATGCCCTACAGGAGAGATACAGGGCCCTGGATAGAGAAAACCCCCATATAATGCCCTACAGGAGAGATACAGGACCCTGGATGGACAAGACCCCCATATAATGCCCTACTGGAGAGATACAGGGCCCTGGATAGACAAGACCCCCATATAATGCCCTACAGGAGAGATACAGGGCCCTGGATAGAGAAAACCCCCATATAATGCCATACAGGAGAGATACAGGGCCCTGGATGGACAACACCCCCATATAATGCCCTACTGGAGAGATACAGGGCCCTGGATGGACAAGACCCCCATATAATGCCCTACAGGAGAGATACAGGGCCCTGGATGGACAAGACCCCCATATAATGCCCTACTGGAGAGATACAGGGCCCTGGATGGACAAGACCCCCATATAATGCCCTACAGGAGAGATACAGGGCCCTGGATGGACAAGACCCCCATATAATGCCCTACTGGAGAGATACAGGGCCCTGGATAGACAAGACCCCCACATAATGCCCTACAGGAGAGATACAGGGCCCTGGATAGACAAGACCCCCATATAATGCCCTACAGGAGAGATATAGGGCCCTGGATAGACAAGACCCCCATATAATCCCCTACAGGAGAGATACAGGGCCCTGGATAGAGAAAACCCCCATATAATGCCCTACAGGAGAGATACAGGGCCCTGGATAGACAAGACCCCCATATAATGCCCTACAGGAGAGATACAGGGCCCTGGATAGACAAGACCCCCATATAATGCCCTACTGGAGAGATACAGGACCCTGGATGGGCAAGACCCCCATATAATCCCCTAGAGGATAGACACAGGACCCTGGATGGACAAGACCCCCATATAATGCCCTACAGGAGAGATACAGGACCCTGGATAGACAAGACCCCCATATAATGACCCCCATATAATACCCTACAGGAAAGATTCAGGACCCTGGATAGACAAGACCCCCATATAATACCCTACTGGAGAGACACAGGGCCCTGGATAGACAAGACCCCCATATAATACCCTACAGGAAAGATTCAGGACCCTGGATAGACAAGACCCCCATATAATACCCTACTGGAGAGACACAGGGCCCTGGATAGACAAGACCCCCATATAATACCCTACAGGAAAGATTCAGGACCCTGGATAGACAAGACCCCCATATAATACCCTACTGGAGAGACACAGGGCCCTGGATAGACAAGACCCCCATATAATACCCTACAGGAAAGATACAGGACCCTGGATAGTCAAGACCCCCATATAATACCCTACAGGATAGACACAGGACTCTGGATAGACAAGACCCCCATATAATCCCCTACAGGAAAGACACAGGACCCTGGATAGACAAGACCCCCATATAATACCCTACTGGAGAGACACAGGGCCCTGGATAGACAAGACCCCCATATAATACCCTACAGGAAAGATACAGGACCCTGGATAGACAAGACCCCCATATAATGCCCTACTGGAGAGACACAGGGCCCCGGATAGACAAGACCCCCATATAATACCCTAAAGAGAGATACAGGGCCCTGGATAGACAAGACCCCCATATAATTCCCCTACAGGAGAGATACAGGGCCCCGGATAGACAAGACCCCTATATAATCCCCTACAGGAGAGATACAGGGCCCCGGATAGACAAGACCCCTATATAATCCCCTACAGGAGAGATACAGGGCCCCGGATAGACAAGACCCCCATATAATACCCTAAAGAGAGATACAGGGCCCCGGATAGACAAGACCCCCATATAATACCCTAAAGAGAGATACAGGGCCCTGGATAGACAAGACCCCCATATAATACCCTAAAGAGAGATACAGGGCCCTGGATAGACAACTCCCCCAAACCATACCCCGCCCCCCCCTTCCTGTCTCCAACTGGAGAGATACAGAGCCCTGCATAGGCACCTGCGCTTCCCCCATCCCCACCGGGAGACATACAGGTCCCTGGATAGACAAACCACCACCACCTAATCATCTGCTGGAAAGATAATAGATCCTGGATAAACAAGTCTCCCCCAATCCTCGTGGAAAGATACAGGACATAGTGTTATATAGGGGGAAAGGTTTCTGCAGTAATATCAGGAATTATTACTTTACTGAGAGAGTAGTGGATGCATAGAATATCCTTCCTGCAGAAGTGGTCACTGCAAATACAGGGAAGGAGTGTTAGCATGGGATAGACAGAAGGCTATCCTTCATATAAGATAGGGATAGACAGAAGGCTATCCTTCATATAAGATAGGGATAAACATAAGGCTATCCGTCATATAAGATAGAGATAAACATAAGACTATCCTTCATATAAGATAGAGATATACATAAGGCTATCCTTCATATAAGATAAAGATAGACATAAGTATATCTTCATATAAGACAGAGATAGACATAAGGCTATCCTTCATATAAGATAGAGATAGACATAAGGCTATCCTTCATATAAGATAGGGATAGATATAAGGCTATCCTTATAAGATAGAGATAGACATAAGGCTATCCTTCATATAAGATAGAAGTAGACATAAGGCTATCCTTCATATAAGATAGAGATAGACATAAGGCTATCCTTCATATAAGATAGGGATAGATATAAGGCTATCCTTCTTATAAGATAGAGATAGACATTAGTATATCTTTCATATAAGATAGAGATAGACATAAGACTATCCTTCATATAAGATAGGGATAGATATAAGGCTATCCTTCATATAAGACAGAGATAGACGTAAGACTAGCCTTCATATAAGATAGAGATATATATAAGGCTATCCTTCATGTAAGATAGAGATAGACATAAGACTATCCTTTATATAAAATAGGAATAGACATAAGGCTATCCTTCATATAAGATAGAGATAGACATAAGTCTATCTTTCATATAAGATAGAGATAGACATAATACTATCCTTCATATAAAATAGGGATAGACATAAGGCTATCCTTCATATAAGATAGGGATAGATATAAGGCTATCCTTCATATAAGATAGATATGGACATAAGTCTATTTATATAAGATAGGGATAGATATAAGGCTATCCTTCATATAAGATAGACATAAGACTATCCTTCATATAAGATAGAGATAGACATAAGACTATTCTTTATATAAGATAGGGATAGACATAAGACTATCCTTCATATAAGATAGATATAAGACTATCCTTCATATAAGATAGACATAAGACTATTCTTTATATAAGATAGGGATAGATATAAGGCTATCCTTCATATAAGATAGGGATAGGCATAAGACTATCCTTCATATAAGAGAGATAGACATAAGACTATCCTTCATATAAGATAGAGATAGACATAAGGCTAATCTTTATATAAGATAGAGATAGACATAACGCTATTCTTTATATAAGATAGGGATAGATATAAGGCTATGCTTCATATAAGATAGAGATAGACATAAGCCTATCCTTCATATAAGATAGAGATAGACATAAGGCTATTCTTTATATAAGATAGGGATAGGCATAAGACTATCCTTCATATAAGAGAGATAGACATAAGACTATCCTTCATATAAGATAGAGATAGACATAAGGCTATCCTTCATATAAGATAGAGATAGACATAAGCCTATCCTTCATATAAGATAGAGATAGACATAAGGCTATTCTTTATATAAGATAGGGATAGATATAAGGCTATCCTTCAAATAAGATAGAGATAGACATAAGGCTATTCTTTATATAAGATAGGGATAGATATAAGGCTATCCTTCATATAAGATAGGGATAGGTATAAGGTTATGTTTCATATAAGATAGAGATAGACATAAGACTATCCTTCATATAAGATTGGGATAGACATAAGACTATCCTTCATATAAGATTGGGATAGATATAAGACTATCCTTCATTTAAGATAGAGATAGACATAAGGCTATCCTTAATATAAGATAGGGATATATATAAGGCTATCCTTCATATAAGATAGGGATAGGTATAAGACTATCCTTCATATAAGATAGAGATTGACATAAGGCTATCCTTCATATAAGATAGGGATATATATAAGGTTATCCTTCATATAAGATAGGGATAGACATAAGGCTATCCTTCATATAAGATAGGGATAGGTAAAAGGCTATCCTTCATATAAGATAGGGATAGGTATAAGACTATCCTTCATATAAGATAGAGATTGACATAAGGCTATCCTTCATATAAGATAGAGATTGACATAAGGCTATCCTTCATATAAGATAGAGATTGACATAAGGCTATCCTTCATATAAGATAGAGATTGACATAAGGCTATCCTTCATATAAGATAGGGATAGGTAGAAGGCTATCCTTCATATAAGATAGGGATAGGTATAAGGCTATCCTTCGTATAAGATAGAGATTGACATAAGGCTATCCTTCATATAAGATAGGGATAGATATAAGGCTATCCTTCATATAAGATAGGGATAGGTATATGGCTATCCTTCATATAAGATAGAGATAGGTATAAGGCTATCCTTCATATAAGATAGGGATAGGCTTTAAACAACCAACATCTTCTGTACGTTATGAAAATAACACACACATCGAATAACACATGAGAAACACATAAGGGAGCATCCGAATATACATGGGGGACCAGAGCGGGACTTGGAACAACCAACATCTTCTGTATGTGATGAAAATTACCCAGCAAGGGCTGTCTAGGCATTCTGGGAGTTGTAGTTTTGCAACAGCTGGAGGCACATTGGTTGGGAAACATTACCAGATACAATAGTATCAACTTTGTTTTCTTGTATTTGTGATACTTTGGTTCGGTTTCACAACACGTTGTACATTGGGATGATTAGTTCGGTGGTGGATAATGGGGTCCGGGGGCCTTTGTCTTCACTTTTGGCCACTTTTTGCCCAACCCAAAACACACAATGAGATGGTAATGGAACGTAAACACGGCCTTCACACACTTCCCAATAGTCTCCCATTCCTGGGTGTTTTGGGTCCAGTGTTCCCTCACCCCACCCGTCATGTAGTCACCTCTTCCCCGGACCCCTATGGGTCGGATCTATAGACTATCAGGACTTTTATCAACAAAAACAGTGAAAGGAGGTCGTTCACGTATTATAATGAAAGGCCATTTCCCCCCTAACATGATCTGTTTTTTTGGGAGAGATTGGTCTAACATGGTCACAGACCTTCTCTATCCATTTCACCATGGGCAATAGAATACACCAGTGTTCCCCAGGGAGCCTTCAGCGGTTGCAAAACTACATCTCCCAGCATGCCTGGACAGCCAAAATGCTGTGTGGGCATGCTGGGAGTTGTAGTCTTGCTAAATATTAGGTTCGGGATGACCCTAATGCAATATTTTCCATCTAGGGTGCCTCCAGCTGTTGCAAAACAACCATAGGCAATAGGGTACACCACTGTTTTCCAACTAGGGTGCCTCCAGCTGTTGCAAAACTACATCTACCAGCATGCACGGACAGCCAAATGCTGTGTGGGAATGCTGGGAGTTATAGTCTTCCTTAATATTGTCCCTAATACGATGTTTCCCAACTAGGGTGCCTTCAGCTGTTGCAAAACAACCATGCGCAATAGAATACGCCACTATTTCCCAACTAGGGTGCCCCCAGCTGTTGAAAAACTATAACTCTCAGCATGCCCGGACAGCCTTTGGTTCACAATATATTTGGATCACAAAGACCCTAATGCGATGTTTCCGAACCAGAGTGCCTGCAGCTGTTGCAAAACTACTACCAGTTTTCCCCAGGGGGCCTCCAGCTGTTGCAAAACTACATCTCCCAGCATGTCTGGACAGCCAAATGCTGTCTGGGCATGCTGAGAGTTGTAGTTTTGCAATATATTAGGATCACAATGACCCTAATGCGATGTTTCCGAACCAGGGTGCCCCCAGCTGTTGCAAAACTACGACTCCCAGCATGACCAGACAGACAAAGGCTACTGGAAGGGGAAGAGCACATTGCAGACAACCTGCTGCAAGTGGAAGAGCTTTCTTGTTGCAAAACTACAACTCCCAGCATGCCCAGAGTGGAATAGAGAGGTGGCAGAGCAGATTATGGTAGAAAAAAATGGGCAATAGAATACACCAGTGTTTCTCAACTAGGGTGCCTCCAGCTGTTGCAAAACTACAAAGGCTATTTGTGCATGCTGGAAGCTGTAGTTTTGCAACAGCTGGAGCCACATCAGTAGGGAAACACTTCCCTAAAGATTGGTGGGAAGAAAATGCTATTGACAGATAGTTTAGGGGTGAAAACAAAATAGCTTTTTTTTTTGCAAAAACAGCACCACACCTGTCCTCAGGTTGTGCATGGTATTACAACTTGGCTCTATTCACTTCAGTGGAACTGAGCTGCAATACCCCACAAAAACTGAAGACAGGTGTGGCGCTGTTTTTGAAAAAAAAAACTAACCTGTATAAGGGGTTGTTTTTTTTAATCTAATTTACCCAGCAGAAGGGGAAAGTACATATATACTGCAGTGATGCTGCCTGGAGTAAAGAGCGCACTGAGCATGCTCACAACGGCCAGCAGGTTCAAAGTCACAGGTTTAAGGGGTTGTGAATGGACGGAGCTGCTGCTGGAATGTGGAGAATCTAGTTTGATGCAGTTTTGGGGCTTGTTTTGGGTATTGCAGTGTCCTGGGGAGGGGAGTCAACAGGTTGGGGGATGGATGGAGGTCCTGGGAACAATGAATCAAAGTCCTGGAGGTATTGTGCACTTACAGGCTCCTTTACTAGAGTGCCCCCTGTGGTGAGAGGAGCTGGGGCTGCATCCTGGACAAGACAATTGACTCCTCCAGAGATGGAGAACAAGAAGAGGTGATGGACGTACACACCAGATGGAGACCAATGGGGCCGCCCAACGTTATTTGTTACATATAGAGACAAAAACTTCTAGATGTAAAATAAACTCACCCCCTACGACGGCCCCTATAGAATAAGCGGTCCCCAACACAGTCCTCAAGAGTCCAGAGATGTAGAACAAGAGGTGAGGGACACCGGATGTTCACAAGAAATGGAGACCAATGGGATCAACCAATGTTATAAGTTACATATAGAGACAAAAACAAAACCTCACCCCCTATGACGGCCCCTATGGAACACAAAGTCCTCAACCAAGGCCACCAACAGTCCAGATTCTGTTCAGTCCACTGTTCTAATGGAGGAAGTTAAAAAACCCAGAATGTTGGTGGCCTTGAGGACCAGGTTGGGGACCACTGCTGTACAATGTCTACTTGGTTCTTTTCAGGTTATGGGGTGAAAACCCAGATGACCATCCGGAAAACCATTTTGAACCGTCCATTTTGCCCGACAATTATCTACACTTAAGTCGCCCATAGATTTGAGATGTGGTTTCACTGGAACACATTTGGCCGCCGCCACCACCGGTGGTCATCCCATAAGCTTCTGAAGAGTGGAACCAACACAGAGAAAAAAACCATAATAGAACGACACCTTTTGGGACCACTGCTGGTTTTGGCTAAAAATACTATGTGTGGACCCAGACGTGGAACATAACATGTCTTACAAGAGATTGACATCCGGTGGGGTCTCCTGGCCTCCATAGATGCCACAATAACACAGATGTCTATGGGCACCTGCACCTTGGGCTCTTCACTCTCTGGAACACATTTGGCCACCACCACTAGTGGTCATCCCTGAGGATCGGCCTACGTTGGCTTCATATGTGGCTTCTGATTGAGATTTTTGTTCAAAACCAAGAGTGGAACCAACACAGAGAAAAACTATAATAGAAGGTTTGCGCCTTTTGGGACCACTGCTGGTTTTGGCTAAAAAGTACTGGGCAAATACTATGTGTGAAACCAGACGTGGAACATAGCAGAGTCTTCAAAATAATGGACATCGGGTGGGGTTTCCTGGCCTCCATAGATGCCACAATAACACAGATGTCCATGGGCACCTGCACCTTGGGATCTCCACTCACTATAACATGCTGGGAGTTGTAGTTTTGCAACAGCCAAAGGTCCACAGTTTGGAGGCCACCGCCCTATATCTGACTGCTGTAGACGGGATTATGGGTGAGGTGGGAAGATCTGACCTGGGGGTAATGTGATTAGGAGGTGTGACCACTTCTTAATAAGGTTAGGTGATCACAATTAACAAAGAAAAACCCTCAAAATAATCTACTTAACCCCCTCATGACCGGCAGAGCGTCATCACGGGTGCCCTTCATTACAGCTACACCAAACTTCATAAAGCCAATTACTCTCCGGACCCTTATCTCCGGGGAAGAGTAAACACCGTGGGGGGGGGGGGGGGGGTCTCGCTTTGGTGTTATCAGCCAATATCTAGATTCCTCTCGTCTGGGTCCGGCTACACTTGGCAGTGGGGGTCTTTATTAACCCCGTACTCATAGGCGGTTCTTGTGGAGGGTTGATTGACATTTCTGGAAAATGTTGTGTGGCCATTTCAGGAGGGAACGGTTGACTTGTGAGGAGTGTAATGTAGCACCAGAATATCTGTTTATCTACAGTGAAACCTCTTTGGGAAGACCACCCGAAATTGTATTGATACGTGGACTTTATTGGGGGGAGGGGGGCCTTGTCAAATGATATGACCACTATAATAATGGGTGGACGGAAAATCAGTCACACGACATCTGGTCTGCATAAGGGAGCGGTCTTCTCAAAGAGGTGGTCTATTGGAGAGGGTTCACTGCATATAGCTCATATCTATCTATTCCATGTCTATTATATATCTATCTATCTCATATCTATTTCATATCTATCTATCTATCTATCTATATCTATCTCATATGTATCTGTCTTATATCTATCTATCTCATATCTATTAATCTATCTTTATCTATCTATCTCATATCTATCTACCTCATATCTATCTATCTATCTATCTCATATCTATCTATCTATCTAAGTCATATCTATCTCTCTCATATCTATCTATCTCATATCTATCTACCTCATATCTATCTCATATCTATCTATCTATCCATCTCATATCTATCTACCTCATATCTATCTATCTCATATCTATCTACCTCATATCTATATATATCTCATGTCTATCTATCTGTCTTATATCTATCTATCTCATATCTATCTATCTATCTATCTATCTCATATCTATCTATCTATCTATCTCATATCTATCTATCTTATATCTATCTCATATCTATCTATCTCATATCTATCTATCTCATATCTATCTATCTCATATCTATCTCATATCTATCTATCTATCTCATATCTATCTATCTATCTCATATCTATCTATCTTATATCTACCTCATATCTATCTATCTTTCTTTCTATCCATCCCCCATTGTCACTCAGATGTGAAGTCTCTGGACACAGGTCACATCTCGCTGCCTTATTGCCTCAGTTAATGGTTTATTACATCTAATGTGTAGGAAATGTTGGTGTCACTGGGAGCTGTTGCTGGGCTTTGTAGTTCTTAGGGCCCTGGTCTTCTGAATATTCATTCCCCTGTGTCTGGACATTCACTGTAGGGGAGATGTGACCTATTCCTCTGACTATAGGTTTGGGGGGCACAGATATTGGTCTGGAACCCCCACAATATCCCATTATTAGACCACAATCCCTCATTTCCAGTCTGTTAACTCCTTCTTTACCGCCATTCATGGTCATTTGTTTGTCAGAGGGCCAATCACCTGGGAGGTCTATTACCATACCGGGGGAGGAGGGGTCTCTTGGTAAAACTAAGGGGCCCCTTTGTAATTGAATTAGATTAATGCTAAGACAACTGTGAGACATCACCTTCTGAGGTCTCTTCCCTAGAGCCCAGGTCCTCTGTGACCTTCTGAAGATCCGACTGGTTTTCCTTCAAGAACCAATAACTTTATGGACCTTTTACTGACTTCTTTGTGACCATCTTGTCCTCTCCAGGGACCACATAGACCTTTCTGCATGGGGCTGTAGGGGAGACGACATAGACCAGCCAACCAATCGCACAGACCTGGAAGAAGATGATCAAATGATCGATACATCTCCTCAATAACTCCATAGACCTCAGCATTGGCCAGTTTGGTCTCCTCCGCCATGTATAACCAGCAGACCTTCCAAGCCTTCACCCACAGCTCTGCTGGGCTCATGCAAGATGCCAACTGCCAGTACAACATGAGTGGGTATCCTGGCATCGGCCACCACCACCAGGCTTTCTTCGCTTTCTCCTCTATGAAGTCGGACTATGGAGATCTTGGGGTCCAAGCTGTTGGGGATTGTTCGCCTCAGGTCCTGTCCTGGAGCCACCTGCCACAGCTGGACCCTGCCAACCAGCCCCTGGGCATCCATGGCGAGGACCAGACCCAAGGACCAAGAGAGCAGATGTCCAACCTGGTGGAAAACAAGAGGACCCCGAAGAGAGAGAGAGAGGAGGACACGGACATGAAAGCCCAATCTCCGGCGGCCAAGTGTAGCCCCCAGACCCCCTACTACACCCAGGCATGGGGGGCTGCCACCTTCTGGCCAACTACCCCAAATGGAGGAAATGCAGCAGCTCCCAACAAGCCCGATGACACCAACAAGCCCCCAGCCCCCGAAACCCTTCACCAGTACCCTTCTAACCAGAGCCCCGGGGCAGCCTTGGAGAGTGGCCTGTCCAGCATGGAGAACAGCAGATGTAGCAGTGCCACCAGCTCGGTGTCCAGTGGCCCCACCAATAGTGGCAGTACCCCCAGGAGCCTGTCCAGCGGGGGCAGTGAGGGCATCTGCAGCGACAACGAGGAGGTAAGTGCCCAGGACAAGGACCTGAGGTTGTGTTATCTAGACCAAGACAGGTCCCCTAGAAGTGCTCACAGGGATGTATGGTGTACTAGACCCATCAACATGACCATCCTTAGGATTGTGGGGCTCCCCTGGGGTTTATGGGATCTTATGGTTAGTTGTACATTATATTGGGGCTCCTCCCGGGTTTATGGGATCTTATGGTTAGTTGTACATTATATTGGGGCTCCTCCCGGGTTTATGGGATCTTATGGTTAGTTGTACATTATATTGGGGCTCCCCTGGGGTTTATAGGATCTTATGGCCAGTTGTACATTATATTGGGGCTCCTCTGGGGTTATAGGATCTTATGGTTAGTTGTACATTATATTGGGGGTCCTCCCGGGTTTTTAGCATCTTATGGTTAGTTGTACATTATATTGGGGCTCCTCTGGGGTTATAGGATCTTATGGGCAGTTGTACATTATATTGCGGCTCCTCCCGGGTTTATGGGATCTTATGGTTAGTTGTACATTATATTGGGGCTCCTCTGGGGTTTATAGGATCTTATGGTTAGTTGTACATTATATTGGGGCTCCTCTGGGGTTATAGGATCTTATGGTTAGTTGTACATTATATTGGGGCTCCTCTGGGGTTTATAGGATCTTATGGCCAGTTGTACATTATATTGGGGCTCCTCTGGGGTTTATAGGATCTTATGGTTAGTTGTACATTATATTGGGGCTCCTCTGGGGTTATAGGATCTTATGGTTAGTTGTACATTATATTGGGGCTCCTCTGGGGTTTATGGGATCTTATAGTTAGTTGTACATTATATTGGGGCTCCTCTGGGGTTTATGGGATCTTATAGTTACTTGTACATTATATTGGGGGCTCCTCCCGGGTTTATAGGATCTTATGGTTAGTTGTATATTATATTGGGGGCTCCTCTGGGGTTTATAGGATCTTATGGTTAGTTGTACATTATATTGGGGGCTCCTCTGGGGTTTATAGGATCTTATGATTAGTTGTACATTATATTGGGGCTCCTCTGGGGTTTATGGGATCTTATAGTTAGTTGTACATTATATTGGGGCTCCTCTGGGGTTTATAGGATCTTATGGTTAGTTGTACATTATATTGGGGGCTCCTCTGGGGTTTATGGGATCTTATAGTTAGTTGTACATTATATTGGGGGCTCCTCTGGGGTTTATGGGATCTTATAGTTAGTTGTACATTATATTGGGGCTCCTCTGGGGTTTATAGGATCTTATGGTTAGTTGTACATTATATTGGGGGCTCCTCTGGGGTTTATAGGATCTTATGGTTAGTTGTACATTATATTGGGGGCTCCTCTGGGGTTTATAGGATCTTATGGTTAGTTGTACATTATATTGGGGCTCCCCTGGGGTTTATAGGATCTTATGGTTAGTTGTACATTATATTGGGGCTCCCCTGGGGTTTATAGGATCTTATGGTTAGTTGTACATTATATTGGGGCTCCTCCCGGGTTTTTAGCATCTTATGGTTAGTTGTACATTATATTGGGGCTCCTCCCGGGTTTTTAGCATCTTATGGTTAGTTGTACATTATATTGGGGCTCCTGGTGTTTGGGGCTGTGTCCTCCATCACTCTTGGTCTTGTAAACCTAAATGAACCCCTGTAGTAGTTAATTCTTGGATTGTGTTTTATTGAACCTATGTCAGTGTTTCCCAGCCAGGGTGCCTCCAGCTGTGGCAAAACTACAACTCCCAGCAGCTGTCCAGGCATGCTGGGAATTGTAGTTTTTCCCCAGCTGAAGGCTCCCTGGTTAGGAAAGGCTGACCTATGTAATAATGTTTTGGTCTTGTTATATTTAGGTCACCATGCTGTGCACTGACATTTGACTTGTTAACTTTCTGGCACCAGTTCATTAAAAAAACTCCACCGGAGTACCCCTTTAATATTGAACTCTTAGTGTTGGTATATGGAGGAGACTCCTTTAATATGAAACTATTGGTCTTTCTATATTGAGGTGGTCACCTCTTTGACTTGTTATATGGAGGAGACCCCTTAAGTATTGGACTTTTTTTTATCTTGTTATATGGAAGGGACTCCTTAATTATTAAATCTTTGGTCTTGTTATGGGGGAGACCCCTTTAGTATTAGACTTTTGGTCTTGATAAATGGAGAAGGCCCCTTTATTACTGGACTTCTGGTCTTGTTACATGGAAATACCTCTTTAGTATTAGACTTTTGGTCTTGTTAAAGGGGTACTCCCGTGGAAAACTTTTTTTTAAATCAACTGGTGCCAGAAAGTTAAACAGATTTGTAAATCACTTCTATTAAAAAATCTTAATCCTTCCAGTACTTTTTAGGGACTGTATACTAAAGAGAAATCCAAAAAAGAAATGCATTTCCTCTGATGTCATGACCACAGTGCTCTCTGCTGACCTCTGCTGTCCATTTTAGAAACTGTCCAGAGCAGCATATGTTTGCTATGGGGATTTTCTCCTGTTCTGGACAGTTCCTAAAATGGACAGCAGAGGTCAGCGGAGGAAATGCATTTATTTTTTGGATTTCTCTTTAGTATACAGCCACTAAAAAGTACTGTAAGGATTAAGATTTTTCTAATAGAAGTGATTTACAAATCTGTTTAACTTTCTGGCACCAGTTGATTTAAAAAAAATAATTAAAAAAAAAAGTTTTCCGTGGGAGTACCCCTTTAAATGGAGGAGATCCCTTTATTACTGGACTCCAGGTCTTGTTTTTATTTATTTATTAATTTTTTTCATTTTCAAAATAACAAACAACATACATATCCAGAAAATATTTTTAAAAAAACCTCCCTCCCCTTCCTCCGCCAGCCTGGCACAACCCTATCTTCTTAACTTATACTTATTCGCTCTTCCATGGCGCCCATTTTATTTATTTATATTTTTCATTTTTTCCTTTTTCTTACCACTGTAATAAAATTCCTCAAATTTCTTAACTTTCCCCACAACTTAAAGGGGTATTCAAGGCAAAAACTTTTTTTATATATATCTCAACTGGCTCCAGAAAGTTAAACAGATTTGTAAATTACTTCTATTAAAAAATCTTAATCCTTTCAGTACTTATGAGCTTCTGAAGTTAAGGTTGTTATTTTCTGTCAAAGTCCTCTCTGATGAAACATGTCTTGGGAAACGCCCAGTTTAGAAGCAAATCCCTATAGCAAACCTCTTCTAAACCGGGCGGTTCCCGAGACACGTGTCATCAGAGAGCACTTTACCTTTACTTCAGAAGCTCATAAGTACTGAAAGGATTAAGATTTTTTAATAGAAGTAATTTACAAATCTGTTTAACTTTCTGGAGCCAGTTGATATATATATATATATATATATATATATATATATATATATATATATAAAAAAGTTTTTTCCTGGATAACCCCTTTAAGTTTTTTTTTTTTTTTTTTAATCTACCACTTTCCAAAATGTCAAAAATGTGCTCACCTCCTTTATCCCTAACCAATTCTAACGAAATCCCTTGTTCTTGTACAATATGTATCAATTGTGCCGCTACATAATACAAATTTGGTAACCCCAGTCCACCCCTTTCCATCGGTGGATTACCCCCCCCCCCCCAAACCTTAAACTTATTCCCTATCTTTTCCTCCAAGGGAATAAGATTCAGTTTCTCAAATTCTTCCACCTTCCTGGAGATGACTAGACCAAGATATTCAACATTTTCTGCCGATTTTGACATTTTTACTCTACCAATCTGGTCCTCTATCTCTTCATCTAAGGGCAGTAAACATGATTCCCCCCAATGTATTTTAGAAGCTGACAGCTCTCCATATTCTTCCACCATTTGAACTATCAGTCGTATCTTTTCTTTTTGATTGACAACAAAAAGGAGAATGTCGTCCACATGTAACATTATTTTTTCACTTTCCCCATTTATTCCGAATCCACAGAATTTGTTTGTTTCTTTTAACACCTTCGTGAGGGGTTCTACAAAAAAGGCAAATAACATAGGGGACAGGGGACAGCCCTGTCTTGTACCTCTTTCGAATTGAAATATTCCTGTTAATTCTCCGTCAATATTAATTCTTGCACCAGGGGCATTATAAATAGTTTTTACCCCCTGAAGAAATTTCCCCCCTAAATTAAATTCCTCTAGAACCTGAAAAAGGAAGCCCCACTGCACTCTCCCCCCTCCCCTCTATTTGAATATTTAGAAAGGTCCTATGAACATTACTAAATAAATCAATGACCTCCCCCATTACCCTTGATAGTCTTAAATCCCAAATCTTTGAAACATTTTTATAATCTGTATTCAACAAAGATATTGGGCGATAAGCCTCAATTTCTGTATTATCTTTACCTTTTTTGGGGATTAAAATAGTTTCAGCATCCGTCATCGATGGGGACAACTCCCCCTTTACCAGTGATTCATTAATAACTTCCAGCAAATAGAATAACAATGGGTCAACAAATCTTTTATAAATTTCCAACACAATCGCCCATCTGGGCCCAGGGCTGAATTTCGAGTGAAAGACTTAAAGGGGTACTCCACCCCTAGCATCTTATCCCCTATCCAAAGGATAGGGGATAAGATGTCAGATCGCGGGGGTCCCCCGGGATCTCCGCTGCAGCACCCAGCTGTTATTACTGCACAGACCGAACTCGCTCTGTACGCTATGACGGGCAATACAGGGGCCGGAGCATCGTGACATCACAGCTCTGCCCCTCTCGTGACGTCACAGCCCGCCCCCTTAATGCAAGTCTATGGGAGAGGGGGTTATGGCTGCCACGACCCGTGACATCACGAGGGGGCGGAGCCGTGATGCCACGATGCTCTGGCCCCTGTATCGCCCGTCATTACGCACAGACTATATTTCCCCTCTTTTCAGGATTTATATAATTTATGATACTATGCCTGCGCTATTTGCCCCATCCCCATATTCCCATTCACTATTTTACCTTCTTCGTTCCGGAGTCCCGCTATTCCCCAATTCCCCTCCTGATTATTGATGATACTGGCGTTACACACCCCCTGATGAAGCGCATTTGCGCGAAACGTACGTTGGGGTAAGTGCAGGTGGTGTATGGCTCTGCATTGGTAATTCCTATGTTTTCATGTCTTCCCAACTTCTTGAGCTATCTCTTGGAGGTTTTTTCACCTTAGTTCCATGTTTGCTCTCATTAATGGGGTTTATGCGTGTTGTTTTATTTCCTATACCAGTGATGGAGAACCTATTTGAGCCCGAGTGCCCAAACCATAATGCACGCCAACTTTGTTTCCCTCAAAGTGCCAGCACAGCAATTAAATCAGAATACTGAGGTTTAAGTTTAGAAAAAACAACTTAGGTAGGCAGTATAGTTCCCCCACATTAGGTTGTAGTTCCCCCACATTAGGTTGCAGTTCCCCACATTAGGTAGGCAGTATAGTTCCCCCACATTAGGTTGTAGTTCCACTACATTAGGTAGGCAGTATAGTTCCTCCACATTAGGTTGTAGTTCCCCCACATTAGGTTGCAGTTCCACCACATTAGGTAGGCAGTATAGTTCCTCCACATTAGGTTGTAGTTCCCCCACATTAGGTTGTAGTTCCCCCACATTAGGTTGTATTTCCCCCACATTAGGTTGTAGTTCCCCCACATTAGGTTGTATTTCCCCCACATTAGGTTTTAGTTCCCCCACATTAGGTTGCAGTTCCCCCACATTAGGTTGTAGTTCCCCCACATTAGGGTTGGCAGTATAGTTCCCCCACATTAGGTTGGCAGTATGTTCCCTCACATTAGGTTGTAGTTCCCCCACATTAGGTTGTAGTCCCCCCACATTAGGTGCAGTATAGTTCCCCACATTAGGTGCAGTATAGTCCCCCACATTAGGTGCAGTATAGCTCCCCACATTAGGTGCAGTATAGTTCCCCCACATTAGGTGCAGTATAGTTCCCCACATTAGGTGCAGTATAGTTCCCCACATTAGGTGCAGTATAGTACCCCCACATTAGGTGCAGTATAGTTCCCCACATTAGGTGCAGTATAGCTCCCCCACATTAGGTGCAGTATAGTTCCCCCACATTAGGTGCAGTATAGTTCCCCCACATTAGGTGTAGTATAGTTCCCCCACATTAGGTGTAGTACAGTTCCCCACATTAGGTGCAGTATAGTTCCCCACATTAGGTGCAGTATAGTTCCCCCACATTAGGTGCAGTATAGTTCCCCACATTAGGTGCAGTATAGTTCCCCACATTAGGTGCAGTATAGTTCCCCACATTAGGTGCAGTATAGTTCCCTACATTAGGTGCAGTATAGTCCCCCACATTAGGTGCAGTATAGTTCCCCACATTAGGTGCAGTATAGTTCCCCACATTAGGTGCAGTATAGTTCCCTACATTAGGTGCAGTATAGTTCCCCACATTAGGTGCAGTATAGTTCACAACATTAGGTGCAGTATAGTTCCCCACATTAGGTGCAGTATAGTTCCCCCACATTAGGTGCAGTATAGTTTCCCCACATTAGGTGCAGTATAGTTCCCCACATTAGGTGCAGTATAGTACCCCCACATTAGGTGCAGTATAGTTCCCCACATTAGGTGCAGTATAGTTCCCCCACATTTGGTGCAGTATAGTTCCCCCACATTAGGTGCAGTATAGTTCCCCACATTAGGTGCAGTATAGTTCCCCCACATTAGGTGCAGTACAGTTCCCCACATTAGGTGCAGTATAGTTCCCCCACATTAGGTGCAGTATAGTTCCCCCACATTAGGTGCAGTATAGTTCCCCCACATTAGGTACAGTATAGTTCCCCCACATTAGGTGCAGTATAGTTCCCCCACATTAGGTGCAGTATAGTTCCCCCACAATAGGTGCAGTATAGTTCCCCCACATTAGGTGCAGTACAGTTCTCCACATTAGGTGCAGTATAGTCCCCCACATTAGGTGCAGTACAGTTCTCCACATTAGGTGCAGTATAGTTCCCCACATTAGGTGCAGTATAGTTCCCCCACATTAGGTGCAGTATAGTTCCCCCACATTAGGTGCAGTATAGTTCCCCCATATTATGTGCAGTATAGTTCCCCCACATTAGGTGCAGTATAGTTCCCCCATATTAGGTGCAGTATAGTTCCCCCACATTAGGTGCAGTACAGTTCCCCACATTAGGTGCAGTATAGTTCCCCCACATTAGGTGCAGTATAGTTCCCCCACATTAGGTGCAGTATAGTTCCCCCACATTAGGTGCAGTATAGTTCCCCCACATTAGGTGCAGTATAGTTCCCCCACATTAGGTGCAGTATAGTTCCCCACATTAGGTGCAGTATAGTTCCCCCACAGACATACAGCCATCACTCATATACAGTGTATGGCTGGAGGCTTTATGTCTGTGTACTGCCTCATAGTGCTCTGTCCACCGCTCCTCCGGTCAGGGGTCACGACCTACTGCTATAGGTCCCAGGACCGGAGGAGCGGTGGTTGGAGCACCGAAGCTGAAGTGTAGCTGGTAACTTACCATGCCGGTCAGCGCGCGTCCTCCTCCTTGATGTTCCGCTCCCCGGTTCCTATGGGCGCGCGCACGGGATGTCAGTGACGTCCCTGCGTGCTCTACCTCCCGGCGGCCCCTGTGTTTTTAAAATTAACGCGGGGCCACAGAAAGGTAACCGGGACATCCTTGTGTCCTGAAAAGATCTTTTGGGACACAGGGATATCCTGGTTTGCCCCGCCTGGGGAACTATGAGGGGGCTCGGCGTGCCATTGGTTCGCCATCACGGTCCTATACCAATGTCTAAGTCGGCATTCCCTGCTGTTTATCATCTATGTGCACTCTGCTCATTCCATACCTTCTTAAGATGTGTTTTTAAATGGATTATCAATAAAGTTTTGTACATTTCTATTTACCTGCTGTTGCTGAATATTTTTCTTTTTGGTGGTTTTCCAGCATCACCCTCTTGTTTTGTTCCACTTGGTGATAAAGGGCATTATCATTCACAGGAATCAAATCGATTCTCGATTCTGTGTGATGCCCAAGAAAAAATGTCTCTATCTGAGTATTTACATCTCTCAACCCCACTTACCCCAAAATGTAGCCAACCGAGTCACCTGACTGCCTATTTGTACGTCTTTCCGATCTCTTACACCTTCACGCAATTGAAATCCCCGTTACATAAAGTTCTCCATAATTCTCATCCTTTATAAACTCACCCAATTTATATAGAGTAAATGGTGGCGGAATATACACAAGCGCCAAAACTACCTCCGCATCCTCCCAGTTTGCGTATAGGAACACATATCGACCTCTTGGATCGCAACGCGAACAGTAGATTTGTATTTTACGTCTTTCATGAATTAGCACTGATACTCCTGAGGAGTAGGATTACAGTGTGGAATGAAACAAAATTTTTGCCCATTTCCTCCTTATTAAAGGGGTACACCGGTGGAAAACCTTTATTTATTTATTTTAAATCAACTGGTGCCAGAATGTTAAACAGATTTGTAAATTACTTCTATTAAAAAATCTTAATCCTTCCAGTACTTATTAGCTGCTGAATACTACATAGGAAATTATTTTATTTTTGGAACACAGAGCTCTCTGCTGACATCACGAGCACAGTGCTCTCTGCTGACATCTCTGTCCATTTTAAGAACTGTCCAGAATAGGAGAAAATCCCCAGAGCAAACATATGCTGCTCTGGAAAGTTCCTAAAATGGACAGAGATATCAGCAGAGAGCACTGTGCTCGTGATGTCAGCAGAGAGCTCTGTGTTCCAAAAAGAAAATAATTTCCTATGTAGTATTCAGCAGCTAATAAGTACTGGAAGGATTAAGATTTTTTAATAGAAGTAATTTACAAATCTGTTTAACTTTCTGGCACCAGTTGATTTAAAAAAAAGTTTTCCACCGGAGTACCCCTTTAAGCTAAGTGAATCTCTAGGTGAGTTTCTAAGGTGAGTTTCAATCAGACATACTATGGAAATAATAATTCCTCACTCTTTCAAAGATCGAAACCCTCTTCAACTTCTCCTTAAATGGGTTATCCAGGAAAGACCCTTTTTTTTTTTTTTTTTTACATATCAACTGGCTCCAGAAAGTTAAACAGATTTGTAAATGACTTCTATAAAAAAAAAAAAATCTTCATTCTTTCAGTACTTATGAGCTGCTGAAGCTGAGTTGTTCTTTTCTAAGTGCTCTCTGATGACACCTTTCTCGGGAACTGTCCAGAGTAGAAGCAAATCCCCATAGCAAACCTCTTCTACTCTGTGCAGTTCCCGAGACAAGCAGAGATGTCAGCAGAGAGCACTGTTGCCAGACAGAAAAGAACAACTCAACTTCAGCAGCTGATAATTATTGGAAGGATTAAGATTTTTTAATAGAAGTAATTTACAAATCTGTTTAACTTTCTAGAGCCAGTTGATATAAAAAAATTAAAAAAAAAGTTTTCCCCTGCAATACCCCTTTAATTCCTCTAATATTCCACACTGTCATCCTACCCTCTTCTCTATCATTACCCATTAACAAGTTTCCCCTATTCTTCTCCTCTAGACTACGTTGTGCCATATGTAAAATGGAAGAATTTATTTTGTCTTAATATCCTTCGCCTTGACCTTTGCAGGAAGCTCCGACATCTTCTGAGATGGAACAGTTCGCTAAAGACCTGAAACATAAGAGGATCACCCTGGGGTACACCCAAGCAGATGTGGGCTATGCCCTGGGAGTCCTTTTCGGTAAGATTCCATGCAGAGATATGTCTGGGGGGCCCGATCATTGGGGAAGATCTCGAGGATCTGACATTTCGTGTCTTTCTAGGAAAAACCTTCAGTCAGACGACCATCTGCCGCTTCGAGTCCTTACAGCTGAGCTTCAAGAACATGTGCAAGCTGAAGCCCCTGCTGCGGAGCTGGCTGCACGAGGTGGAGAACAACGAAAATCTGCAAGAGGTGGGTGAAAGGGGAGACCCCGAGGGGCCACCATTGACTTTGAGGAACCTTTCATGACTTTACACCATAGATGGACCCTGTTTAGCTGCTATAGGGCTAAGGTTGTCCCCAAGTCTGTTTGACCCCCACTTGACCTTCCAGTAGGAGATGGGAACCTTCCCAAGGCCACCCTCTAGTAGACCCCAAAATCAAAGGGGGAAGAAGTCATCATAAGGGTCATAAAGTTCTCAACTGCAAGGAATTGGGGGAGGGGGGGGCGGTCATCAGACTACAAGGCCAACATTGGGGAAAGCTGAGTGAAAACCATGAAAGGGGACATCCCGAGGGGCCACCATTGACTTTGAGGAACCTTTGAGGCTTGAAGCCGTCTGTTTGAACTCACATGACCTTCCAGTAGGAGATGAAAACCTACTCAAGGCCATCCTCTAAGTAGGCCCCACAACCTAACGGGGTAGACCCCATCATAAGGGTCATAATGTTCTCAACAATTTGGGGGGGGGGGGGGTAATCATGAGACTACGAGGCCATCATTGGGGTTAGGTGGGTGAAAACCATGAAAGGAAACATCCTGAGGGGCCACCATTGACTTTGAGGAACCTTTGTGGCTTTAAACCATGGAACCTTTTTAGCTGCTATAGTAGGGTTAAGGTTGTCTCTGTGTCTGTTTGACCTCACTTGACCTTCCTGTAGGAGATGGGAACCTACTCAAGGCCGTCCTCTAAGTAGACCCCAAAACCAAAGGGGAAGAAGTCATCCTAATTGTCATGAAGTTCTAAACTGCGAGGAATGGGGGGGGGGGGGGGATCATGAGACCACGAGGCCAACATTGAGGAGAGGGGGTCTAAGCACCAGAATGGGGCCCCCGATTCACTGGTTAGAATGAATATGTAATATGTTTCTCTTTTTGACCCAAAAGATCATCAGTCGGGGTCAGGTTCTGCCTCAAGCCCAAAAGAGAAAACATCGAACCAGCATCGAGAACAACGTGAAGCGGAGTCTGGAGAATTACTTCATGCATTGCTCCAAACCGGGGGCCCAAGAGATATCACAGATCGCCAGAGAACTCAACATGGATAAAGATGTAAGTGGATAGAAAGATAAATAGATAGATATGAGATAGATAAATAGATAGATGTGAGATAGATAGATAGATAGATAGATAGATAGATATGAGATAGATAGATATGAGATAGATAGATAGATATGAGATATATATGAGATAGATAGATATGAGATAGATAGATAGATATGAGATAGATAGATAAATAGATAGATATGAGATAGATAGATAGATATGAGATAGATAGATATGAGATAGATAGATATGAGATAGATAGATATGAGATAGATAGATATGAGATAGATAGATATGAGATAGATAGATAGATAGATAGATAGATATGAGATAGATAGATATGAGATAGATAGATATGAGATAGATAAATAGATAGATATGAGATAGATAGATAAATAGATAGATATGAGATAGATAAATAGATAGATATGAGATATAGATAAATAGATAGATATGAGATAGATAGATAAATAGATAGATATGAGATAGATAGATATGAGATAGATAGATAGATATGAGATAGATAGATATGAGATAGATAGATATGAAATAGATAGATATGAGATAGATAGATATGAGATAGATAAATAGATAGATATGAGATAGATAGATAGATAGATATGAGATAGATAGATAGATATGAGATAGATAGATAGATAGATAGATAGATATGAGATAGATATGAAATAGATAGATATGAGATAGATAGATAGATAGATAGATATGAGATAGATAAATAGATAGATAGATAGATAAATAGATAGATATGAGATAGATAGATAGATAGATAGATAGATATGAGATAGATAGATAAATAGATAGATATGAGATAGATAGATAGATAGACAGATAGATAGATATGAGATAGATAAATATATATATATATATATATATATATATAGAATTTTCTTTGCTCTTCCCCATTTTTCACGCGTTTCCTCCATTTCCCGTCAGGTGGTCCGAGTTTGGTTCTGCAATCGCCGCCAGAAAGGAAAACGGCAGGTGCACCCCTACCTGAGGGAAAACGGGGGCGAAGCCTACGAGATGGTCCAGTCCATCTCACCTTCTAACGCGGGGGGACCCTTCTCCCTGCCGCAGATGTTGACCCCGCAAGGCTTCGCTCCGGCCCCTCTGGGTCCCAACCCTGCACTTTACGTGCCTGCCTTCCACAAGAGCGAGGTGTTCCAGCAGAACGTCCCGCAGGGAATGCCCATGACCAACCACTCCGGCTGAAGCGCCCCCCTGTGGCCACTGCGTGAAAAAGAAAATCCTTTATAGAGTCAGAATATAATTTTTGGGTTTATTTTGCTATGTCTGGGGCCGGGTGGGGGTGGGGGAGGGGTTTTTAGGAGGGGAGACAGGGGTGCGGAGAATTCACTGTCCCTTTTTTTTTGTCCAAATTTTTGTTTCTCAATTCAGTGTTGTGACTTTTAAGAAGAATTAACTCCTTAGATAAAGGTTCGTTCTCTACCAGAGTTTACTCATTTGTTTCCAGAACTATAGATGAGATGACGGACTTAACCCTCCACTGCCTGGCATTAGTCGCCGGTCACATGACTGATTTCTTCCGATATCTTTTTCAAAAAGATTAACTTCCCCACCTGACTTTACCTGCAGCCTCCTGGCATTAGTAATTTTCCTATTTCAGTGTTTTTCCCAAACGGTGTATCTACAGCTGTTGCAAAACTACAACTCCCAGCATGCCCGGACAGCCGTTGGCTGTCCAGGCATGCTGGGAGTTGTAGTTTTGCAACAGCTGGAGACAACCCTGCTCTATCTCTAAAGCTATACAATACCTAACTTTACCTACTGCTATCTGGCATTATTAATATCTCTATTTCATCACTATCGACATGGTTACCCTTAGCTTTAAAGGGGTACTCCATTGGAATTTGAATATATATATATATATATATATATATTTATTCATTTTTTGTAAAAAAAAAATTTGCCAAATCAACTGATGCCAGAAAGTTGAACAGATTTGTAATTACTTCTACTAAAAAAGTTTTAACCTTTCAGTACTTATCAGCTGCTGTATGCTCCACAGGAAGTTGTGCAGTTCTTTCCAGTCTGAGCACAGTGCTCTCTGCTGACACCTCAGTCCATATCAAGAACTGTCCAAATCCCCATAGCAAAACCTCTCCTGCTCTGGACTGTTCCTGACATGGACAGAGGTGGCAGCAGAGAGCACTGTGGTCAGACTGGAAAGAACTGCACAACTTAATGTGGAGCATACAGCAGCTGATAAGTACTGGAAGGGTTAAGAATATTAAATAGTAGTAATTTACAATTCTGTATAACTTTCTGGCACCGTTTGATTTGTAAAAAATAAATAGAAAATAAAAATAAAATTACGGAGAACCCCTAACTACAGCTATCTGGCATTAGTAACCGCTCGTAGACTTGGCTTATTTGTAAAATACCTAACTTTACCAGCAGCTACCTGGCATTAGTTTTCTCCCCACTTCATTGCTCAATTCTTGGCACTGCAATATACCCAGCTTTACCAGCAGCTGCCTGGCATTAGCTTACTCCCGACAAGGCTTGGCTTAGTCATAAAATACCTAGCTGTACCTGCATCTGCCTGGCATTGGTATACTACTGACAAGACTTGGCTTATCCATAGAATACCCAGCTTTACCTGCCTCTGCCTGGCATCAGTATACTCTGGAAAAGTAAAACAAAAATAGAGAAAAAGAAACACAGTCGCACATCCACTATTTGTATTTTGTTCTACTTGCTTCTCAGCTGCCTGGCATCAGAATACTCCGGAAAAAGGCTTGGCTTAGCCATAGAATACCCAGCTTTATCCGTAGCTGCCTGACATTGGTATACTCCCAACAAGGCTTGGCTTAGCCGCAGAATACCCAGCTTTATCTGCAGCTGCCTGGTATTGGTATACTCCCGACAAGGCTTGGCTTAGTCACAGAATACCCAGCTTTACCGGCAGCTGCCTGGCATTGGTATACTCCCGACAAGGCTTGGGTTAGCCACAGAATGCCAAGCTTTACCACCAGCTACCTGGCATTGGTATACTCCCGACAAGGCTTGGGTTAGCCACAGAATACCCAGCTTTACCGGCAGCTGCCTGGCATTGGTATACTCCCGACAAGGCTTGGGTTAGCCACAGAATACCCAGCTTTACTGGCATCTGCCTGGCATTGGTATACTCCCGACAAAGCTTGGCTTATCCATAGAATACCCAGCTTAACCCGCAGCTGCCTGGCACTAATATACTTCTCTTTCCTATGTCAAACTTTTGTTTCTTTTTTACCTTCTCATTTGTCTCCAAGAGACAATCCTTGTGTCCCTGAGTCACTTTATTACTATTTGCACTAAATCCATCACCATAAATCAGCCGCCATGACATCATCACTCCGTGATGTCACCTGAAATAGAAGGTCCGAGGGCTATTATAATCCTGGTCACATGACTAATTTCTTCCGATATCTTTTTCAAAAAGATTAACTTCCCCACCTGACTTTACCTGCAGCCTCCTGGCATTAGTAATTTTCCTATTTCAGTGTTTTTCCCAAACGGTGTATCTACAGCTGTTGCAAAACTACAACTCCCAGCATGCCCGGACAGCCGTTGGCTGTCCAGGCATGCTGGGAGTTGTAGTTTTGCAACAGCTGGAGACAACCCTGCTCTATCTCTAAAGCTATACAATACCTAACTTTACCTACTGCTATCTGGCATTATTAATATCTCTATTTCATCACTATCGACATGGTTACCCTTAGCTTTAAAGGGGTACTCCATTGGAATTTGAATATATATATATATATATATATATATATATATATATATTTATTCATTTTTTGTAAAAAAAAAAATTTGCCAAATCAACTGATGCCAGAAAGTTGAACAGATTTGTAATTACTTCTACTAAAAAAGTTTTAACCTTTCAGTACTTATCAGCTGCTGTATGCTCCACAGGAAGTTGTGCAGTTCTTTCCAGTCTGAGCACAGTGCTCTCTGCTGACACCTCAGTCCATATCAAGAACTGTCCAAATCCCCATAGCAAAACCTCTCCTGCTCTGGACTGTTCCTGACATGGACAGAGGTGGCAGCAGAGAGCACTGTGGTCAGACTGGAAAGAACTGCACAACTTAATGTGGAGCATACAGCAGCTGATAAGTACTGGAAGGGTTAAGAATATTAAATAGTAGTAATTTACAATTCTGTATAACTTTCTGGCACCGTTTGATTTGTAAAAAATAAATAGAAAATAAAAATAAAATTACGGAGAACCCCTAACTACAGCTATCTGGCATTAGTAACCGCTCGTAGACTTGGCTTATTTGTAAAATACCTAACTTTACCAGCAGCTACCTGGCATTAGTTTTCTCCCCACTTCATTGCTCAATTCTTGGCACTGCAATATACCCAGCTTTACCAGCAGCTACTTGGCATTAGTTTTCTCCCCACTTCATTGCTCAATTCTTGGCACTGCAATATACCCAGCTTTACCAGCAGCTGCCTGGCATTAGCTTACTCCCGACAAGGCTTGGCTTAGTCATAAAATACCTAGCTGTACCTGCATCTGCCTGGCATTGGTATACTACTGACAAGACTTGGCATATCCATAGAATACCCAGCTTTACCTGCCTCTGCCTGGCATCAGTATACTCTGGAAAAGTAAAACAAAAATAGAGAAAAAGAAACACAGTCGCACATCCACTATTTGTATTTTGTTCTACTTGCTTCTCAGCTGCCTGGCATCAGAATACTCCGGAAAAAGGCTTGGCTTAGCCATAGAATACCCAGCTTTATCCGTAGCTGCCTGACATTGGTATACTCCCAACAAGGCTTGGCTTAGCCGCAGAATACCCAGCTTTATCTGCAGCTGCCTGGTATTGGTATACTCCCGACAAGGCTTGGCTTAGTCACAGAATACCCAGCTTTACCGGCAGCTGCCTGGCATTGGTATACTCCCGACAAGGCTTGGGTTAGCCACAGAATGCCAAGCTTTACCACCAGCTACCTGGCATTGGTATACTCCCGACAAGGCTTGGGTTAGCCACAGAATACCCAGCTTTACCGGCAGCTGCCTGGCATTGGTATACTCCCGACAAGGCTTGGGTTAGCCACAGAATACCCAGCTTTACTGGCATCTGCCTGGCATTGGTATACTCCCGACAAGGCTTGGCTTATCCACAGAATACCCAGCTTTACCCGCAGCTGCCTGGCATTGGTATACTCCCGACAAGGCTTGGCTTATCCATAGAATACCCAGCTTAACCCGCAGCTGCCTGGCACTAATATACTTCTCTTTCCTATGTCAAACTTTTGTTCCTTTTTTACCTTCTCATTTGTCTCCAAGAGACAATCCTTGTGTCCCTGAGTCACTTTATTACTATTTGCACTAAATCCATCACCATAAATCAGCCGCCATGACATCATCACTCCGTGATGTCACCTGAAATAGAAGGTCCGAGGGCTATTATAATCCTGGGGGGAGGGAAGGGGGGAGGGCTGGCGCTTTTTTATTGACACTTTGTATTTATTGTAATGATTTTGTTTAGGAACATATATAAAATATGGCGCACAGGTGACTTATATGGTGCCAGACGACATCCCATTGGGGTTCCTATTGATTAGGCCTGTGTTCCCTGTTTTATATGTGTCCCTTATATCCCAGGACTGGAAATGCGCTAAATCTTTCATAGAATGTTCCAGTATTTCCCAACCCAGTGTTTCCCAACCAGGGTGCCTCCAGCTGTAGCAAAAACTACAACTCCCAGCATGCCCGGACAGCCAACGGCTGTCCGGGCATGCTGGGTATTGTAGTTTTGCAACAGCTGGAGGCACCCTGTATGGGAAACACTTCTCTTTCCTGTACTGGGACACCAAAACGCATCCTCAGCTGTTGACAGTTATCTCCGTTTTCGGTTGTGATCCATCGATGTTGAGTTTCCCCTCAGTTTTTCCCTACGGTGCCATAAAACTGAATCCGGAAATAAAAATATATACTTTTTTTTTTTGTTTGTGTGTGTGTGCAGGGGGGAGGGGTGGGGGGTATAGGGAATATTTGGGGAAACTTTGGGGAAGGGTATTTTTGTAACATGTCACACACCTCCTAAGACTTTGTCAGTGTTTTTTTTTTACTCATAATAAATGGCGAGATAAAAAAAATACAAAAAAATTAACTTTTTTTATTATTTTTTTTTTTTAACTCTGTTTTTTTCCTCCTGAAATAAAACTGAAAGAAAAAAAAAACTGATAACATCTGGGCTTGTCTCTTTTTTCTTGGAGGGGTAGGGTTTAAATAAATAAATAAAATAAAACAATACATAAATAAATAAAACAATAAATAAATATATAAATTAAAATACAATGCGTACACTATATATTGTAGGGGTAGGGCTTATTAAAAAAAATACAAATAAAGAAATAAATAAAATAATAAATAAATAAATATGTAAATTAAAATAAAATGCATACACTATATTTTGTAGGGGCGTAGCTTATTAAAAAAAATACAAATAAATAAATATGGTAAATAAAACAATACATTAACAAAATATAAATAGAAATAAATAAATATTTAAAATAATAAATAAAACAAATAAATAAATAAATATATAAATTAAAATAAAATGCAGACACTATATTTTGTAGGGGTGTAGCTTATTAAAAAAAATACAAATAAATACTGTAAATAAAACAATACATTAACAAAATAGAAATAAATAGAAATAAATAAAATAATAAATAAATAAAACAAATAAATAAATATATAAATTAAAATAAAATGCAGACACTATATTTTGTAGGGGTAGGGCTTATTAAAAAAATACAAATAAACAAATAAATAAAATAATAAATAAATAAATAAAATAAATATATAAATTAAAATAAAATGCAAACACTATGTTTTGTAGGGGTAGGGCTTATTAAAAAAATTAAAATACATTAATGAAATGCATACACTATATTTTGTAGGGGTAGGGCTTATTTAAAAAAATACATAAATAAAATAATAAATAAATAAATAAAATAAATATATAAATTAAAATAAAATGTAAACACTATGTTTTGTAGGGGTAGGGCTTATTTTAAAAAAATAAACAAGTAAAAAACATAATAAATAAAATAAAATGCATACACTATATTTTGGAGGGGTAGAGTTTATTTAAAAATAAATAAATAAAATAATAAATGAAATAATAAAACAATAAATAAATAAAATAAAATGCATATACTATATTTTGGAGGGGTAGAGTTTATTTAAAAATAAATAAATAAAATAATAAATGAAATAATAAAACAATAAATAAATAAAATAAAATGCATACACTATATTTTGGAGGGGTAGAGCTTATTTAAAAATAAATAAATAAAATAATAAATGAAACAATAAAACAATAAATAAACAAAATAAAATGCATATACTATATTTTGGAGGTGCATGTTTTCCATTTGGTGCACTCATTGCAGTTTCCATAATGGCCACTAGATGTCAGTGAAGTAGGTAAAACCTGATTCTTAGCAGCCTTACTTTTCAGCCTACTGCAAAGTTTGATCGGTATCAGGGAAAATGAAGTCTGATAGGTGAAGATATATTCGGTATCTCCCCCCCCTTGCCCCTCTATATGTCAATTATTTTTTACTATATTTAAAAAGGGGAAACCCATTTTAGACATTGATCCCCACCCACCCCCATGGGGTAAGACAGTTGCAGACTGAATGAAATGGTGAGTGGCTCTTTAAATAGAGAAAGATGCATAGATGTGGGTGAAAGCAGCCCCTGCCAGCCACCGTCCTGGTGGAACAGGGGGCAGCGGACCCCGATTTCCCTCTAGTTAGGGGATCCAAAAGTGAGACCCCCTGGTTACAGTAAATCTATCCTGTTTGATGTCTGAGGTGGCGACACGAACAAGGTGTCAAACATAACAATGGTGACCAAAAAAACAAGCACACCTCTGCCCCTAGGACAAGAAAATACTGGAGAACATAGTTTCACTAGAGCCAGCCGTCCAGGTGTGAATTATGGGCAATACACATTGGGCTGGGGGAGGGAATTGTCTAGTGAGACACCACCAGGTGGGCAGAGCAGGTATTGCACAGGAACCAAACAAGAACAAAAAGTTGAAGCGCCCTTACTGTAAAGAATCCCGATGTAGTGAAGAAAACTGTGTCCACCGCCAGTGTTTCTTAACCAAGATGCCTCCAGCTGTTGCAAAACTACAACTCTCAGCATGCCCAGACAGCCAACGGCTGTCTGGGCATGCTAGGAGTTGTAGTTTTGCAATAGCTGTAGGCACCCTGGTTAAGAACCACTGTAACAGAGGATTGCCTTATTGCTTGGGGCACTATATTGCACTGATATGTGAGCATTGTCACCATATGGTAGTATAGTATTGTGGATAGAACAGGCATTGTACTGTATTATTATTGGGGCACTACAGTCATGGCCCTAAATGTTGGCACCCCTAGAAAATGAAGTATTCCTCACAGGAAAGGATTGCAGTAACACAGGTTTTGCTATACACATGTTTATTCCCTTTGTGTGTATATATATATAGATCTCCTCTCCTCTGTGTATATGTATATATATATATATATATATATATATATATATATATATATATATATTATAGATAGATAGATAGATATAGATCTCCTCTCCTCTCCTCTGTGTATATATATATTGCAGTAACACATGTTTTTCTATACACATGTTTATTCCCTTTGTGTGTATTGGAACTAAACCAAAAAAGGAGGAAAAAAAGCAAATTGGACATAATGTCACCAAACTACAAAAATGGGCTGGACAGAATTATTGGCCCCTTAAAGGGGTTATCCAGGAAAAAAACGTTTTTATATATATATATCAACTGGCTCCAGAAAGTTAAACAGATTTGTAAATTACTTCTATTAAAAAAATCTTAATCCTTTCAGTACTTATGAGCTGCTGAAGTTAAGTTGTTCTTTGATGACACGTGTCTCGGGAACTGTCCAGAGTAGAAGCGAATCCCCATAGCAAACCTCTTCTACTCTGCGCAGTTCCCGAGACAAGCAGAGATGTCAGCAGAGAGTACTGTTGTCAGACAGAAAAGAACAGCTCAACTTCAGCAGCTCATAAGTACTGGAATGAGATAGATATTAGATAGATAGATAGATATGAGAGAGATAGATAGATAGATATGAGATAGATAGATAGATATGAGATAGATAGATGTGAGATAGATAGAAATGAGATGGATAGATAGATAGATGATAGATAGATAGATAAATAGATAGATAGATATGAGATAGATAGATATAGATGATAGATAGATAGATAGATATGAGATAGATAGATAGATATGAGATAGACAGATAGATTAATAAATAGATAGATAGATAGATATGAGATAGATAGATAGATATGAGATAGATAGATATGAGATAGATATATAGATAGATATGAGATAGATAGATTAATAGATAAATAGATATGAGATAGATAGATAGATAGATAGATATGAGATAGATTAATAGATATGAGATAGATAGATATGAGATAGATTAATAGATAGATAGATAGATAGATATGAGATAGATAGATAGATAGATATGAGATATATATATATATATATATATATATATATATAAGAGATAGATTAATAGATAGATAAATATGAAATAGATAGATATGAGATAGATAGATAGATAGATAAATATGAGATAGAGAGATAGATACATATGAGATAGATAGATATGAGATAGATATATATGAGATAGATAGATCTGAGATAGATAGATGTGAGATAGATAGATAGATAGATAGATAGATAGATATGAGATAGATAGATATGAGATAGATAGATGTGAGATAGATAGATGTGAGATAGATAGATAGATATGAGAGAGTTAGATAGATTAATAGATAGATATGAGATGGATAGATAGATAGATAAATAGATAGATAAATAGATAGATATGAGATAGATGATAGATAGATAGATAGATATGAGATAGATAGATAGGAGATAGATAGATAGATGATAGATAGATATGAGATAGATAGATAGATGATAGATAGATATGAGATAGATATATAGATAGATATGAGATAGACAGATAGATTAATAGATAGATAGATATGAGATAGATTAATAGATAGATAGATATGAGATAGATAGATATGAGATAGATTAATAGATAGATAGATATGAGATAGATAGATATGAGATAGATAGATAGATAGATAGATAGATATGAGATAGATAGAGAGAGAGAGAGAGATAAATATGAGATGGAGAGATAAATATGAGATAGTTAGATAGATATGAGATAGATAGATGTGAGATAGATAGATATAGATAGATAGCAAGATATGAGAGAGAGAGAGATAGATAGATAGATAGATTAATAGATAGATATGAGATGGATAGATAGATAGATGATAGATAGATAGATAAATAGATAGATAGATATGAGATAGATAGATAGATATGAGATAGACAGATTAATAAATAGATAGATGGATAGATATGAGATAGATAGATATGAGATAGATAGATATGATATAGATAAGAGATAGATAGATATGAGATAGATATGAGATAGATATATATATATATATATATATATGAGATAGATAGATATGAGATAGATAGAGAGATAGATAAATATGAGATAGATAGATAGATAGATATAAGATAGATATGAGATGGATAGATAGATAGATAGATATAAGATAGATATGAGATAGATAGATAGATAGATATGAGATAGATAGATAGATAGATATAAGATAGATATGAGATGGATAGATAGATATGAGATGGATAGATATAAGATAGATAGATATGAGATAGATAGATATGAGATAGATATGAGATGGATAGATATGAGATAGATAGATATAAGATAGATAGATAGATAAATATGAGATAGATAGATATGAGATAGATAGATAGATATGAGATAGATAGATAGATATGAGATAGATAGATAGATAGATAGATAGATAGATAGATATGAGATAGATAGATATGAGATAGATAGATAGATAGATAGATAGATAGATATGAGATAGATAGATATGAGATAGATAGATATGAGATAGATAGATATGATATAGATAAGAGATAGATAGATATGAGATAGATAGATATGAGATAGATAGATATGAGATAGATATGAGATAGATAGATATGAGATAGATAGATATGAGATAGATAGATATGATATAGATAAGAGATAGATAGATATGAGATAGATAGATAGATATGAGATAGATAGATATGAGATAGATAGATATGAGATAGATAGATATGATATAGATAAGAGATAGATAGATATGAGATAGATAGATATGAGATAGATATGAGATAGATAGATGGATATGAGATAAATATGAGATAGTTAGATAGATATGAGATAGATAGATGTGAGATAGATAGATATAGATAGATAGCAAGATATGAGAGAGAGAGATAGATAGATAGATAGATTAATAGATAGATATGAGATGGATAGATAGATAGATAGATGATAGATAGATAGATAAATAGATAGATAGATATGAGATAGATAGATAGATAGATATGAGATAGACAGATAGATTAATAAATAGATAGATGGATAGATATGAGATAGATAGATATGAGATAGATAGATATGATATAGATAAGAGATAGATAGATATGAGATAGATATGAGATAGATAGATATATATATATATATGAGATAGATAGATATGAGATAGATAGAGAGATAGATAAATATGAGATAGATAGATAGATAGATATAAGATAGATATGAAATGGATAGATAGATAGATAGATATAAGATAGATATGAGATAGATAGATAGATAGATAGATATGAGATAGATAGATAGATAGATAGATAAATAGATAGATATAAGATAGATATGAGATGGATAGATAGATATGAGATGGATAGATATAAGATAGATAGATATGAGATAGATAGATATGAGATAGATATGAGATGGATAGATATGAGATAGATAGATATAAGATAGATAGATAGATAAATATGAGATAGATAGATATGAGATAGATAGATAGATATGAGATAGATAGATAGATATGAGATAGATAGATAGATAGATAGATATGAGATAGATAGATATGAGATAGATAGATATGAGATAGATAGATATGATATAGATAAGAGATAGATAGATATGAGATAGATAGATATGAGATAGATAGATATGAGATAGATATGAGATAGATAGATATGAGATAGATAGATATGAGATAGATAGATATGATATAGATAAGAGATAGATAGATATGAGATAGATAGATAGATATGAGATAGATAGATATGAGATAGATAGATATGAGATAGATAGATAGATATGAGATGGATAGATATGAGATAGATAGATATGAGATAGATAGATATGAGAAAGATAGATATAGATAGATAGATATGATATAGATAAGAGATAGATAGATATGAGATAGATAGATATGAGATAGATAGATATGAGATAGATAGATATGAGATAGATAGATAGATAGACAGATAACAGACATAGCACTCTGGAGATGGGCCGGTCCTGGGCTGTTACCCGGTGGGCGCCCTTTCTTATGGTAATGCCAGCCTTCTGCCCCTACCAGTAGTATCACTCTTGGGCCCTGTGTCTCATATGGTAATGGGGTCCGGGGGTCTATTATGAGGAGGGTATCACAGGGGACACTTTGCACTGTTACTGTAAATAACACCTCTAGCACCTCCTGTAGGGTCCGGCGCGATACTACACCCCTCATGTATACAGTGACCCTGGCACCTGTAGGGTGGGGGCCCCTCTTTATTGTCTGTGTGTATATATATATACAGGGATGGGCTCACCCTATTGTGTTGTATTAATGTACAGGATTGTGATACATTTGTTGACAATAACATAAACCTACACTAAGTATTGTCAGGGCCCATAAGGGAAAAGTCAGGTTAAAGGGCCGTGTACGCCATAGATAAGATATAGAGCCTTTACAGCTGCCGCCTGACACCACAACACATGGATCATCTAGTAGAGTGTCCCAACAGCACACTGTCTCCAGAGGTTGAAAAACTACAACTCCCAGCATGCCCGCACAGCCTTTTGCATAATCTAATGCAGTGTTTCCCAACCAGTATGCCTCCAGCTGTTGCAAAACTACAGCTCCTAGCATGCTCAGACAGCCAACGGGCATTCTGCCATTAGGTGGCGCTGTTCAGTTCTGCAATGAGATGTATAATATAAGAAAAGCCCAATGGGCTGCGTCTGGTATATTATGGGGCTAAGCTGCAATATCAGACACGACCACAGACAGGAGGGGCGCTGTTTTTCTTCTAAAGGGGCAGTTAGAAGATCTCCAGGAGTGTGTCTCCAGCTCTTGCAAAATTACAACTCCCAGCAAGCATGCCGGGAGTTGTAGTTTTGCAACAGCTGGAGACACACTGTTTGGACAACACTGTTCTAGGCCATTGTGATTATTCCAGAGCATTATGGTCCAGGATATTGCACTAAAGCAGTGGTCCGCAGGTGGAAGACCACTGCACTAAAGGATAATGCAAAGTGGTGTAATCTCTGAGTGCCCAGACCATAAGGTGGCGCTGTTCACTCCCAGTGATTCCACTATCAGTACAGGGATCCCCAACCCTTCAACCTGAGGCTTTCCAGCTGTTGCAAAACTACAACTCCCACCATCTTGCCTCAACAGACCCCCTCCTCCCAATGCACAGAACAGCAATAATCCCCAACCTGTTGTGATACTACTACTACCCCCATCTTGCCTTAACATACCCCCACCATGCACATAAAAGCAATGCTCTCCCTCCTATTGCAAAACTACAACTCCCATCATTATGCCTGAACATATCCCCTCAATACACATAGGAGCAATGTTCCCCCTCCTATTGCAAAACTACTACTCCCCCCATCTTGTCTTAACAGACCCCCTCAATGTACATAGGAGCAATGGTCTCAAACCTGTTGCGAAACTACAACTCCCAGCCAGCCAAAGGCTATCAGAGCATGCTGGGAGTTGACGTTTTGGAACAGCTGGAGGCACAGGTAGTATCTCTGCTTTGACACTTATTAACAATGTATCTAAATGATATAATATTTACAATAGTGACAATAAATACAACCATTACCCTGGTCTGAGGCCGCCCCGGAGCACCGTGCGCTTTTCACAGTCACCATCCGCATAACCGCTGCGTGTGAACAGGAACCGAGACCTCCGGGCAGGAGCCTCCATAATGGAGCCTGGAAACTGAGGGTTTTATTACTTCTAATAGTTCGGGGAATCGATTCCACTGATGTGGGGGCAACAGGCAGAAAATGAGTGGCCATAGGGGGCGCCCTGCTGGGCACTTGGTATGGAGATTCTCTATGCACATATCTATCATTATTTCCCATCATGGGGTTAAATCGCCGCTAATACAATTCAGGACCAGTCTGAGGTGATTTATAGGGGGGGGGGCAAAACTTTTTGGGGCCATATAATGGAAATCCATAAAGAGTTAAAATAAATAAAATTAATTAATTAATGAAGCCCCTAGAGGGGGAGGGGATGGGGGCAGAGCAGCCAATCACTGATCAGATCAATTACCATGACCATGAGGGGGGAGGGGCAGGGAGGGGTTAATAGCCCTTTAATGTCTTACACTTGGTATTGGAGTGATCGCCATCAGACTGGACAGGAGGCTCCGGATCCCACCTGACCCTGTGAAGTTTTGGGGGTCTCTTCTCTTGCCCTCATTTCCCTGAATTTTTTGGGGGTCGCTACTGAAAGGCTTCTCTTTCCCGACTACAGGAGTTTATTTGGGGGGAGCCATGTATAGCCAGCAGGCGTACCCCACCTTCACCCTGACCCCCGGACTGATGCAGGACGGATTTGTCGGGTACCCCCACCACTCTCAGGCTTTCTTCTTCACTGCGATGAAGTCGGACAATGGGGATCATGGGCTGCAGACTTTGGGGGAGCATCACCCTCAGCTCATGGCTTGGAATCCCCCTCCACAGCTGGAGTCACCTGGTCTTCACGGGTCCCCCCATCAGATGAGAGAGGAGTCCCCGACTCTGCACGGGTCCCCCCATCAGATGAGAGAGGAGTCCCCGACCAATGTGGAGAAGGTGAAGGTCAAGGAGGAAGAAGAGGAGACCGCTGAGAACAAGTGCCCCCAGCTCCTCCCCGGGGCTCACTATTACCCCCATTACTGGAGCAACTCCTTCTGGCCGGGTCCCCCTAACTCCACCAGTAACCCCCAGAAGGGCATGAGTGTCCCAGGATCCAATGTGTACCCAACTGTCCCCAGCCGGAGCCCGAACACCCCGGTGGAACCTGCAGCGTCTAATATGGAGAGCAGCCGGTGCAGCAGCGCCCCCAGCCCGGAGGCGGCCAAGGAGGGAGATGCAGCTCTAAACCTGACTGTGTCCAGCCCGGCATCCCGGGAGGAGGCGCTATCTAGTGATGGGGAGGACGTGCTGGTGAGTAATACCCTATAAAGAACTACAAATCCCAGCAAGTCTATGGAATTGCTGAGAGTTGTCGTTGTAGAGCTGGATTTTGCGTTCACGTGCATAGTTTGGCTAGAAACCTAATTTACTCCTGTATTTAAAGTGATACACCTGAATCCAGACACCTTTTCTTTATTGGGACTGCTGGCCCTTTAAGAGCACATGTGACCTGTAGTTTGCGGGGTCAATCTGCATTCGTTTTAATGGGTGAATTAAAAAAATGAGCTGCAATACCAGATATGGCCATAGGCAAGGGTGGCGTTATTCACTGCAAATAATGCCCTACAGTCCAAGTCATTCAGGGTCTTCAGCTGTTTAAAAACTACAACTCCCATCATGCCCTGACATCACATTTTTAACCTTTTACCTGGTCAGGACATGATGGGAATTGTAGTTTTGCCGCAGGTTGAGAAGCAACGGTCTGTAGAATATTCTCTTGTAACTTCATATAAATAATGATGCATTAGACTGTTAACCCTTTATCTATACCAGTCCCATCATGAGCCCTGTTCACACCTATAAGGACGTGGTGGGTTTAAAAAAAAAAAAAAAAAAAAAAAAAAAATATATATATATATATGTGTGTGTGTTTTACATGGCTTCTTGGTTTAAAGGGTTAATCTGTAGTATAAATCACAAAATTTTAGCAAACTTGGGCTGCATTCACATCTTGTTTTTGCAATATCAGGTTTTTCGTGTTTAAATATATAGTTTCAAAACCGGACCCAACCGTATATACCTCCTGTGTGGTTTTTAAACTGTATACGGTTAGAAAATGGATGTCCGGTTGCATACTGTTTTTAATACCTTTTTTTTTTTGGGGGGGAAAAGGATACGTTTTTGTTTGTCCTTAATTAAAGTTCGCTGCGCATGTGCAAACTGCAAAACTGGATGGAACCGAACGCACATACGGTTCCCATTTACCACTATTTAAAAAAACGTATACAG